>NW_027650504.1:0-73962 GCF_965287045.1 Carcharhinus amblyrhynchos | reverse complement strand
AAGTTTTAAAGTTTATTTATTCATGCCACAAGTAAGTTTACATTAAGACTTGTGATGAGGTCACTATGAAAATCGCCCTCGTTGCCACATTCCGGTAGAGGGTACACCGAGGGAGAATGTGGCACGGGTCAACGCACCCTAAACAGCACGTCTTTCAGACTGCGGGAGAAAACCAGAGCACCCGGAGGAAACCCACCAGGAGAAGGGGCAGCACAGTGGGTTAGCGCTGCTGCCTCACAGAGCCAGGGACCCGGGTTCGGTTCCCAGCTTGGGTCACTCTGTGTGTGTGTGTGTGTGTGTGTGTGTGTGTGTGTGTGGAGTCTGCACGTTCTCCCTGTGTCTGCGTGGGTTTCCTCCAGGTGCTCCGGTTTCCTCCCACAGTCCGAAAGATGTGCTGGTTGGGGTGCATTGACCCGAACAGATGCCGGAGAGTGGTTGACGAGGGGAATTTCATAGTTGCTTCATTGCAGTGTTAACGTAAGCCTGGCTTGTGACTAATAAATAACCTTTAAACACGCAGACAGTGAGCCAAGGCTGGGAATTCGAACCCCGGCTCCCTGGCACTGTGAGGCTAACCCACTGTGTCACCGCGTCATCCTTTTTAGGAAGGCTTTGAAACAATGGGTTATTTTTCATACCTATTTTCAGATGCAGGTCGTTTTTGTAAGGAACACTGGCCTGTTAAATAAACTGAGAATGAATTATGCAAACTGATTCTTGCTTCGAACAGACGTACATCATTAAAATGAATTGAAAAACTCACCAATCAGTTGTCAAATCGGTTCACGTTCAGTGGAATTATGAGGAGGTGAGTTAGGACATGAATTCTGTGCAGAAGGACTTTACTCTGTAGGTAACCCCGTGCTGTACCTGTCCTGGGAGTGTTTGATGGGGGGACAGTGTAGAGGGAGCTTTACTCTGTATCTAACCCCGTGCTGTACCTGTCCTGGGAGTGTTTGATGGGGGGACAGTGTAGAGGGAGCTTTACTCTGTATCTAACCCCACGCTGTACCTGTCCTGGGAGTGTTTGATGGGGACAGTGTAGAGGGAGCTTTACTCTGTATCTAACCCCACGCTGTACCTGTCCTGGGAGTGTTTGATGGGGGGACAGTGTAGAGGGAGCTTTACTCTGTATCTAACCCCACGCTGTACCTGTCCTGGGAGTGTTTGATGGGGGGACAGTGTAGAGGGAGCTTTACTCTGTATCTAACCCCACGCTGTACCTGTCCTGGGAGTGTTTGATGGGGGGACAGTGTAGAGGGAGCTTTACTCTGTATCTAACCCCACGCTGTACCTGTCCTGGGAGTGTTTGATGGGGACAGTGTAGAGGGAGCTTTACTCTGTATCTAACCCCACGCTGTACCTGTCCTGGGAGTGTTTGATGGGGGGACAGTGTAGAGGGAGCTTTACTCTGTATCTAACCCCACGCTGTACCTGTCCTGGGAGTGTTTGATGGGGGGACAGTGTAGAGGGAGCTTTACTCTGTATCTAACCCCGTGCTGTACCTGTCCTGGGAGTGTTTGATGGGGGGACAGTGTAGAGGGAGCTTTACTCTGTATCTAACCCCACGCTGTACCTGTCCTGGGAGTGTTTGATGGGGGGACAGTGTAGAGGGAGCTTTACTCTGTATCTAACCCCGTGCTGTACCTGTCCTGGGAGTGTTTGATGGGGGACAGTGTAGAGGGAGCTTTACTCTGTATCTAACCCCGTGCTGTACCTGTCCTGGGAGTGTTTGATGGGGGGACAGTGTAGAGGGAGCTTCACTCTGTATCTAACCCCGTGCTGTACCTGTCCTGGGAGTGTTTGATGGGGGGGACAGTGTAGAGGGAGCTTTACTCTGTATCTATTCCCCAAGTGTGGGGAGTTAATTCTGTCTGGGTATGTGTGTGGGTGTGAGTCTATGGGTGAGTTTATGTGGATCCAAAGAATAATAAACAGTACGGCACAGGAACAGGCTCTTCGGCCCTCCAAGCCTGTACCAACCATGATGCCCTAACTAAACTAAAAACCTTCTGCCCTTACTCAGTCTGTATCCCTCTATTCTCTCCCTATTCATGTACCCATCCAGATGCCTCTTAAATATTGCTAATGTTCCTGCTTCCACTACCTCCTCCTCTGGCAGCGCGTTCCAGGCACCCACCACTCTCTGCGTGAAAAACTTCCCCCTGCACAACACTTATGGGTGGCACGGTAGCACAGCGAGTTAGCACTGTTACTTCACAGCTCCAGGGACCCGGGTTCGATTCCCGGCTCGAGTCGCTGTCCGTGTGGAGTTTGCACATTCTCCCCGTGTCTGCGTGGGTTTCCTCCGGTGCTCCAGTTTCCTCCCACAGTCCGAAAGATGTGCGGGTTAGGTTGATTGGCCATGCTAAAATTGCCCCTTAGCGTCCTGAGATGCGTAGTTTCGAGGGATTAGCGTGTAATTAAGTCGGGAGTGGGCCTTAGGTGGGATTATGGTCGGTGCAGACTCGATGGGCTCAGTGGCCTCTTTCTGCACTGTGGCGTTTCTATGATCTCCCTTGAACTTTCCCGCTCTCACCTTGAACCTGTCCAACTCCCACTCACCTGACGAAGGGATAAACACCGAAAGCTAGTGGCGTTTACCACCAAAAAAACCTGTTGGACTTTAACCTGGTGTTGTGAGATTTCTTCCTATGACCAAGCCAGTTCTGTATCTGTCTAGCCAGCCCACCCCGAATCCCCATGAGATTTTAGTTTTTGTACCAATCTGACCTTGTCAAACTCCTTACTAAAGTCCATATAAACTACATCCATCACCCTTCCCTCATCAATGGCCTTTGTCGATGAGTTGATTCTGTGGGTGTGTGTCTATGGGTGTGGGTGTCGTGTTTGTGCAGATGAGTGGATTGTGTACATGTAGTGTCTGGGCGTTGTGCCCTTGGTGTGTGTCTTTGGGGGTAGTTATGTTTTGTGTGGGTGAGTTTTGTCTGGTTGTGTGTGTGAAGGTCTTGTTGTGAGAGCGTGGGTGGGTTGATAATGTGTGTATATTGTCTGGGTGTGCGACTGGGTGAATTGTGTGTGATGGTGTGTGTGTGTTGTGTCTGGGTCTGTGTCTCCGTGTGTAGATTTGTGTCTGGGTGTGTGTGTGTGAGGGTCTCTGTGTTGAATCTGGGGTGTATCTATGGGATTAGTTGTGTGTGGGTGAGTTGATTATGTGGGTGATGTGTGTGGCTGTGTGTAAGGGTCTCTTGTGTGTGTTGTGTCTGGATGTGTGTCTCTATGTGTAGTTCTGTGTCCGGGTCTGTGTGTGTGTAAGGATGTAGTTGTGTGTGTCTGTGTGTGTGGGTGGGTGTGTTACTATGGGATTAGTTCTTGTGTTTGTGTGGGTGGGTGTGTGTCAGGGTCTGTGTGTGTGTGTTGTGTCTGGGAGTATGTCTCTGTGTAGATTTGTGGCTGGGTTTGTGTGGGTGTATTTGTTGGTGTGTGTGTGTCTGTGTTTCTGTGGGGTTAGTTGCTATGTCTGTCTATTGAGTGTGGCTGTGCCTGGGTGAGTTGTGTGTGTGTATGTGTAAGGATGTGTTTCTATGGGGTTAGTTGTGTGTGCATCTATGAGTGCAGTTGTTTGTGAGGTGGTAAATGTGTGTATGTGTATAGTTGTTGTCTCTGTCAGTGTTTGTCTCGATGTTTGTGTGAGGGTGTAGTTGTTATTGTCTTTGTTGGTGTGTGGGTGTTTACCTGGGTCTGTGTCTATGGGTGTAGTTGTGTTTGTCTGTAGATTTGTGTCCAGGTAAGTTGATTGTGTGTGTGTGAGGGTCTGTCTGTTTGTGTGTGGGTGTGAGAGTCTCTTTCTGTGTAAGTCAGTTCGTGTGTCTGTGAATCTTTGTCTCTGGTTGTGTGTGTGTGAGGGTTTGTGTGTGTGGTCTCTCTCTCTCTCTGTGTCTGGGTGTTGTGTGTGCAGTTGTTATTGTCCCTGTGTGTGTGGGTGTTTGTCTGGGTCTGTGTCAATGGGCGTAGTTGTGTTTTTGTGTAGATTTGTGTCTGGGTGAGTTGATTGTATGTGTGTCAGGGTGTGTATGAGTCTCTCTCTCTGTGTCAGTCAGAGAGTGTGTGTGTGTGTGTGAGAGGGTCTGTATGTGGGTGTTTGTCTGAGTTTGTGTCTCTGTGTTAATCTGTGTGTGTCTGTGTGTGGGTGTTTGTCAGGATGTATGTCTGTCTCTGTGTTAATCAGTCTGTGTGAGTGTGAGGATCTGTTTGGGTGGTTGTCAGGGTGTGTGCAAGTCTCTCTCTGTTAATCAATCTGTGTGTGTGTGTGAGGGCTTGTGTGTGGGTGTTTGTCAGTGTGCGTGTGAGTCTCTCTGTGTTAATCAGTCAGTGTGTGTGTGAGGGTTTGTGTGTGTGTGTTTGTCTGGGTGTGTGTCTGTGTTAATCAGTCAGTGTGTGTGTGAGGGTCTGTGTGTGTGTGTGTTTGTCTGGGTGTCTCTCTGTATTAGTCAGTGTGTTTGTGTGTGTGTAAGGGTCTGCGTGTGGGTGTTTGTCTGTGTGTTAGTCTCTGTGTGTGGGTGTTTATCTGGGTGTCTCTCTGAGTTAGTCAGTGTGTGTGTGTGCTGAGTGAGTGACAATGTGAGGGGAGGGGCCTGTCCGCTCGATGCTCTCGGCGCTCGACTGGCGCCTCCTGGAGGAAGAGGGACAGAATGGGAGGAGGGCGGCGGGGCGGGGTCCTCCAGGGCGGCGGGCGGATCGCCGAGCGACTCGAGCGGCGGAGCGCGGGGGCCGGAGAGAGAGCGCGAGCGAACGGCACAGAGAGAGAGAGAGAGAGAGACAGGGCGCGAGACCCCCAGCCCCGCCCCGCCCCCTCCGCGCGCCCAGCCCCGCCCCGCCCCCTCCGCGCGCCCGGTCCCGCCCCCCCCCCAAGCCCCGCGCGCCCGGTCCCGCCCCCCTCCCCCCCTCTAGCCCCGCGCGCCGCCATGTCCAGGATCAACCGCCACAAGGATTACAAGGCCGGGGACCTGGTCTTCGCCAAGATGAAAGGCTACCCGCACTGGCCCGCCCGGGTAAGGAGGGAGAGGGGGAGGGAGAGGGAAGGAGGAGGGCAACTGGGGGGAGAGGGGGGATCAGGGGGCAACTGGGGGGGAGGGGGGCGTTCAATGTGTGTGTGTGTGTGTGTGTGTGTGTGGATGGGGGGGTCAGGGGTCAACTGTGAGAATCAGGTCAACTGTGTGGGGGTCAGGGGTCATGTGTGTAGGGGGTCAGGGTTCAACTGTGTGGGAGGTCAGGGGTCACTTGTGTAAGGGATCGGAGGTCGGCTGTGTGGGGGAGTTGGTCAGGGTGCAACTATGGGGCTCAGAGGTCAACTGTGTGGGGGGGGGCGGTGTCAGGGGTCATGTGTGTAGTGGGTCAGGGTTCAACTGTGTGTGGGGGGGTCAGGGGTCATGTGTGTAGGGGATCAGGGTTCAAATGTGAGGGGGTCAGCGGTCAACTGTGGCAGGTCAGGGATCAAGTGTGTCAGGGGTCAGGGTTCAACTGTGTGGGGGAGTTGGTCAGTGTTCAGCTATGGGGATCAGAGGTCAACTGTGTTGAGGGGGGGGTCAGGGGTCATGTGGGTCAGGGTTCAACTGTGTGGGGGGGTCAGGGGTCATGTGTATAGGGGGTCAGGGTTCAAATGTGAGGGGGTCAGGGGTCAACTGTGGCAGGTCAGGGATCAAGTGTGTCAGGGGTCAGGGTTCAACTGTGTGGGGGAGTTGGTCAGTGTTCAGCTATGGGGATCAGAGGTCAGCTGTGTGGAGGGGGGGTCAGGGGTCATGTGCCATAGCTAAGGTGGTGGGTCGCTGGGCATAAATTGCACCAAGTTGAAAATTATCTGGCATAGGGCTACAAAGAGCCATAGGATGGGCAGAGAGTTATATGTTGGCATGGAGGGTCTGAGATGGAATGGGGATGAGTACAGGGCATGAAGTAGCGTGCTGTGGCATAGATCAGACATACAAGTGTTGGGAAGGGTGTAACCATGTGAGAAGTAAGGGTTGGAATGCTGTTTTTTTACTTCAATGCATTTGAAAAACCTTTGGCAAAACACTGGTGCACCAAGGCAGGTCTCTTGATTGCCTCTGCTCCCAGCAGAATCTGCAAAAAAAAATAAGGGTGGTGAATCTCTGGAATTCTCTGACCGTTGAAGTGGTGGAGGCTACCTCGCTGAATATATTTAAGTCACGGGTAGATAGGTTTCTGATAGACAAGGGAATTAAGGGTTATGGGGAGAAAGCGGGAAAGTGGAACTGATCCACTTCAGATCAGCTGTGATCTTATTGAATGGCAGGGCAAGCTCAAAGGGCTAGACGGCCTACTCCTGCTCCTATTTCTTATGTATGTAGTGGGTCAGTGGTCAAGTGTGTAGGGGGTCAGGGTTCAACTGTGGTGGTCAGGGGTCAGGTGTGTGGGGTCAGGGCTCATCTGTGTGGGGGAGTTGGTCAGGGGTCAACTATGGGGATCAGAGGTCAACTGTGTGGGGTCAGGGGTCAATGTGTGGGCTTCAGGAGCCAATCAATATGTGTGTGTTGGGGGGGGGCGCGGGAATTGGTGGTCGGGGTCAACTATGGGAATCAGGTCAACTGTATGGGGGGGGGTTCAGGGTTCAACTGTGCGGGGAAGGTCAGGGATCAACTATGTGGGGGGGTGGTCAGGGGTCAATTATGGGTATCAGGTCAACTGTGTGGGGGGTCAGGGGTCAAGTGTATAGGGGGTCAACTGTGTGTGGGGGGGGTGGTCGGGGTCAACAGTATGGTGGTTCAACGGCAGGAGATTCGGGGCCAACTATGGAGATCAGAGGTTAGCTATGTTGGGGGGGGTGGAATTTGGGTTCAATGTGTGTGTTAGCAGTCAACTATGGGAATCAGGTCAACTGTGTTTGTGTGGGAGAGGTCAGGGATCAGGTGTGTGGGGGGATGATGGGTCAACTGTGTGGGAGGATGATGGGTCAACTGTGTGGGAGGATGATGGATCAATCTGTGTATCAGGGATCAACTGTGGGAATCAGGTCGACTGTGTGTGTGATGGGGGGGTGGGGGGAAATCAGAGTTCAGTGTGTGTGTCGGGTCAGCTGTGGGAATCGTGTCAACTGTGTGTTTTGTATGTGTGCAGTCAGGAGTCAACTGTGTTGGGGGGTCAGGGGTCAAGTGTGTGAGAGTCAGGGGTTAACAGTGGGGTTCAGAGGTGACCAGCGTGGGGGTGTGGTGAGGTATCATCCCTTTGTGTTGTATCGTTGGGGGATGGTCTGCCCCTTTGTGGACTTTACAATGGGGAGGTTACTTGTGGAGCTGCGGTGGTGGGGGGAATGGGTGCGGCACAGTCAACCCAAGGGGCCACGGAAGGCAGAGTAGTGATTACTGGGAAGCCTTACAGACCCTAGCAGCAAGTGTGAGCTTTAATTGCATGATGTGTGGGAGCCCAGCACCTCAGTGCAAAATGCAGATCTGGAGTACTTGCAACACTCTTCAGCCAGAAGGCTGGCACAGTGGGTTAACATTGCCATCTCACAGCTCCAGGGAGCCAGGTTCGATTCCGGCCTCTGGTCACTGTCTACGTGGAGTCCGACCGTTCTCCCTGTGTCCACGTGGGTTTCCTCTGGATGCTCCGGTTGCCTCCCACAGTCCAAAGATGTGCAGGTTAGATGGATTGGCCATGCTAAATTGTCCCTGAGTGTTCAGAGATGGTAAGAAGTCTCATAGCACCAGGTTAAAGTCCAACAGGTTTATTAGGTAGCAAAAGCCATTAGCTTTCGGAGGGCTATTCCTTCATCAGGTAAGTGGGAGTTATGAAGTTAAGAGTTAAGAAGGAGCAGTGCTCCGAAAGCTAGTGGCTTTTGCGATCAAATAAACCTGTTGGACTTTAACTTGGTGTTTTGAGACTTCTTACTGTGATTACCCCAATCCAACGCCGGCATCTCCACATCATGTTCAAAGGTGTGCAGGTTATGGGGGTCGGCCTGGATAAGATGCTCTGGCAAAGAGTTGATGCAGACTTGACGGGGGCCAAATGGCCTCCTTCTGCATTATAGCGATTCTAAGTGCCGAGTGGATGGTCCATCTCAGCCTCCCCCAGAAATCCCCAGCATTGCAGATGTCAGTCTTCAGCCAATTCGATTCACTCTACATGATATCAAGAAAGGATTGGAGGCACTGGATATTGCAAAGGCAATAGACTCTGATAACATTCCAGCAATAGTACTGAAGACTTGTGTTCCAGAACTTGCTGTCTGCACCCCTGGCCAAGCTCTTCCAGTACAGCTACAACTGGCATCATTCTGGCAATGTGGAAAATTGCCCAGGCATGTCCTGTACACGACAAACAGAACATACGCAACCTGGACAATTACTGCCCCATCAGTCTATTCTCAATCATCAGTAAAGTGATGGAAGGGGTCATCGACAGTGCTATCAAGCAGCACCTGCTCAGCAATAACCTGCTCAGTGATGCCCAGTTTGGGTTTCGCCAGGGTCACTCAGCTCCTGACCTCATTACAGCCTTGGTTCAGAGGGGCTGAGTTCCAGAGGTGAGGTAAGGGCGACAGCCCTTGACATCAAGGCCTCATTCGACCGATTGTGGCATCAAGGACCCCTGGCAAAACTGGAGCCAATGGGTATCAGGGGGCAAACTCTCCACTGGTTGGAGTTATACCTGGCACAAAGGAAGATGGTTGAGGAGGGTCAGTCATCTCAGCTCCAGGACATCTCCGCAAGAGTCCCTCAGGATAGTGTCCTGGGCCCAACCATCTTCAGCTGCTTCATCAATGACCTTCCCTCTGTCACAAACCCAATGTTCAGCACCATTCGCGATTCCTCAGATACTGAAACAGTCCATGTTCAAATACGGCAAGACCTGGACAGTATCCAGGCTTGAGCTGACAAGTGACAGATAACATTGCCTGCTTGTGTGGCACGAATGACCATCTCCTACAAGAGAGAATCTAACCATCGCCCCGTCAATGGGCATCAACATCCTGGGGGTTACCACTGACAAGAAGTTGAACTGGACCCAGCCATATAAATACTGTGGCTCCCAGAGCAGCTCAGAGGCCGGGAGTCCTGTGGAGAGTAACTCACCTCCTGACTCCCCAAAGGCTGTCCACGATCTACAAAGACACAAGTCAGGAGTGTGATGGAACACTCCCCATTTGCTGGATGAGTGCGGCTCCAACAACACTCAAGAAGCTCAACACACATCCAGGACAAAGCAACCCCACTCGGTCGACAGGCTAACCACAAACATTCACTCCCTCCACCACCGACACAGCCCTGTGTACCATCTACAAGATGCACCACAGCGACTCGCCAAGGCTCCCTTCAACAGCACCTTCCAAACCCACCACCTCTACCATCTAGAAGGACAAGGTGGGGGGGAGCAGACACATGGGGAACACCACCACCTGCAAGTTCCCCCCTCCGAGCCACTCGCCACCCCAACTGGGAAAATATATCGGCCGTTCTTCACTGTGGCTGGGGTCAAAATCCCGGAACTCCCTCCTTGACAGTGCTGTGATTGTACTGACACCACATGGGTCTGTGGCAGGTTCACGTAGGCAGCTCAATCACCACCTCAGGGGGCAGTTAGGGATGGGTGATAAAACTTGGCTCGGCCAGCGACGCCTACATAAATAAATGTAAGAACATCTGAGACTAAAGTGAGTGTAATCCACGTGGATTATGTTGCTGCTGTAATTAATTGGGATTTAAAAGTCCAGAAACAGAGGCTGGGGGTTACTTGTGGTGAACAGAATGGTTAACTGTAAGCTTCAACAAGGTTCTTTGCCATGAAGACATTCTCCCATTTCCATCTTAACAACGCCTTGTCGGCACTTTCTGAATAATGGTAACATTTGTGAAATCTGTTTTGGATTTGATTGGGCTGGGGAATATTCACATGTCCTTCTGAAAATCCACGCCCAGATAGAGATTTGGACGGTACGATGGGTTAGCACTGCTGCCCTCACAGCGCCAGGGACCCGGGTTCGATTCCCGGCTTGGGTCACTGTGTGGAGTCTGCACATTCTCCCCGTATCTGCGCGGGTTTCCTCCAGGTGCTCCGGCTTTCTCCCACAGTTCCGAAAGACGTGCTGGTTAGGGTGTGTTGGCCGTGCTAAATTCTCCCTTAGTGTACCCAAACAGGTGCCGGAGTGTGGCGACTAGGGGATTTTCGCAGTAACTTGATTGCAGTGTTAATGTAAAGCCTACTTGTGACACTAATAAATAAAACTTTACTTTAGATTTAGACTGGGGCGAAGACTTCTAGAGCTATAGACTTAGCCAAACACTGAGTCTGTTCAAACCCATTATAGAAACATAGATAATAGAAGCAGGAGGAGGCCATTCGGCCCTTATAGCCTGCTCCCCCATTCATTATGATCATGGCTGATCATCCAACTCAACAGGGGCGACACGGTGGGTTGGCACTGCTGCCTCACAGCGTCAGGGACCTGGGTTTGATTCCCGGTTCGGGTCACTGTCTGTGTGGAGTCTGCACATTCTCCCCGTGTCTGTGTGGGGGTTTCCTCGGGTGCTCCGTTTCCTCCCACAGTCCCAAAGATGTGCAGGTTAGGTGGTTTGGCTGTGCTAAATTGTTCCTTAATGACAGGGGGATTGGCAGGGTAAATATGTGAGGGCACAGGGATGGGGCCTGGGTGGATTGTTGTCGATGCAGACTCGATGGGCCGAATGGCTCTTTCTGCACTGTAGGAATTCTATGAATAGCCTGATCGCCCCCTTCCCCTTCATATCCCTCGATCCCTTTAGCCCCAAATGCCACTTCTAACTGCTTCTTGAAGTCACATATAGTTTTGTCTTCAACTACTTCCTGTGATAGCGAATTCCACAGATTCACCTCTCATCGGGTGAAGAAATTTCTCCTCGCCTCAGTCCTAAATGGTCTACCCTGCCACTTCACGACTGTAACCCTTGGTTTTGGACACCCCACCATCGGAAACATCCTCCCTGTGTCTTCCCTGTTCAGTTCTATTCAGAGTTTTAAAGGTTTGGATGAGATTTCTTACACACACACACACACTTTTCTCAATCTTTCTCAATCTTTCCCATACGTCAGTCCCGCCATCCCAGGAATCAGTCTGGTAAACCTTCACTGCTCTCCCTCTCTAGCAAGAACATCTTTCACCAGATAATGCCTGTGCTGATTCTTTGGAAGAATTATCCAGTTATTCCCCCCCTGCCCACTCCGTCTCTTCCCCTTATCCCTACAAAGCGCTCTTTTGAAAGTTCCTGTTGAATCAGCTCCCTTATGAGCAACGCCTTCCAGATCACAACAACTTGCTGAGTTGCAATCAAAATTGACTCAGTTTTTTACACACACACACACACACGCAACGTTGTTTTACCAATCCCCTTCAATCTGTTCCCCTCTGGCTACCCACCCTCCTGCCAGTGAGAAGCACTTGCTCCTTATTCACTCCATCCAAACCCCCGCTTGTGATTATGGAATCATAGAAACTTATAGTGCAAAGGGAGGCCATTCAGCCCATGGAGTCTGCACCCACAACCATCCCACCCAGGCCCTATCCCCCTAACCCCCATGCATTTACCCTAGCGAATCCCCTTGACACTCAGGGGCAATTTAGCACAGCCAATCCGCCTAACTTACACATCTTTGGATGCTAAGGGACAATTTAGCATGGCCAATCCACCTAACCTGCACATCTTTGGACACAAGGGGCAATTCAGCATGACCAATCCACCTAACCTGCACATCTTTGGACACAAGGGGCAATTCAGCATGGCCAATCCGCCCTAACCTGCACATCTTTGGACACAAGGGCAATTCAGCATGGCCAATCCGCCCTAACCTGCACAAAGCGGAACATGGGCCAAATGCAGGCAACTGGGACTAGCTTAGTGGTTAAAAACTGGGTAGCCTGGACAAGTTGGGCCAAAGGGCCTGTTTCCATGCTGTAAACCTTTATGACTCTATGCAATGGACCATGCTTTGATTTGAACAGCAGGGCCGAGAGGGCAGTTGGGGCAGGGCCGGTGACTATTTTTTCAGGTGGGGGTAGATAGATTCTCGATCGACAAGGGGGTGAAAGGTTATCAGGGGTTGTCAGGAATGTGGGTTGAAGGTTACAGTCGGATCAGCCGCGATCTTATTGAAGATTTGAATATAGGGATAGGGATGTTTTGCTGCAATTGTATTGGGCGCTGGTAATTTGATCTGATTTATTATTGTCACATGTATTGGAATACAGTGAAAAGTATTGTTTCTTGCGCGCTATACAGACAAAGCATACCGTTCATAGAGTACATAGATTTGATTTATTATTGTCACATGTATTGGGATACAGTGAAAAGTATTGTTTCTTGCGCACTATACAGACAAAGCATACCGTTCATAGGGGATCTCATAGAAACTTATAAAATTCTAACAGGGTTAGACAGGGTAGATTCAGAAAAAATGTTCCCGATGGTAGGGGAGTCCAGAACTCGGGGGTCATAGTTTGAGGATAAGGGGTAAACCTTTTAAGAGAAATTTCTTCACCCAGAGGATGGTGAATGTGTGGAATTCACTCCCACAGAAGGTAGTTGAGGCCAAAACGTTGTGTGGTTTCAAGAAATTGGATATAGTTCTTGGGGCTAAAGGGATCGAGGGAGATGGGGAGAAGAGGGAAATCAGGATATTGCATTTGATGATCAGCCGTGATCAAAATGAATGGCAGGGGAAGGCCCGAATGGCCTCATCCTGCTTCCAGTTTGTATGAAAGACAGAACAGGGGCCAAGTGGCCTATTCCTCCTAACTTGTGTGTCTTTTAACAGGCTTGAGAGGCTGAATGGCCTCCTCCTGATAGCTCACCCCAGTGGGAGGGGGTCCAGGGACAGGCTGATGTTTGGGATTAAAATATCCAGTCAGCTGCCTGCAGCTTGCAGCAGGGGTAGGGGTTGAGTTCTGTGTGGTGCGGGGGGGGGGTTGAGTCCTGTGTGGTGTGGGGGGTTGGGGGGGGTTGAGTCCTATGTGGTGTGGGGGGGGGGTGGTTGAGTCCTGTGGGGGGGGGGGGGCGGCGGTGAGTCCTGTGTGGTGCCTGGGTGGGGGGTGGGGGGGGGGAGTCCTGTGTGGTGCTTGGGGAGGGGGGGGGTTGAGTCCTGTGTGGTGCGGGGTGGGGGGTGAGTCCTGTGTGGTGCCTTGGGGAGGGGGGAGGGTGGTGAGTCCTGTGTGGTGTGGGGGGGGGGTGAGTCCTGTGTGGTGCAGGGGGGTGGTGAGTTGTGTGGTGTTAGGTAAGGTGTGTTGGTGTGAAGGAGTTTCTAATGGGGAATGGATGACGTGCTTTCTCTGCATCAGAGTATTAGATTTGCAGTGAGTTCCCTGCGAGAGAGCAGTGAACTGCCTTTTTATCTCCGGCCCCACTTCCACTGCCAGCCCCACCCTTTGCGTTATCAGGGGTGAGTGGAGGGGGGAACTGGCTGGCAGGAGACTCTGCTTCCCAAACTTCGGCAGGGAGACAAACCTTCTGGAGGCCCATATTGACAAGTCGAGTCCTCGGACTGCACTCAGCTCCTGATTAGACCTTGCTTTTTTTCCCTTCAAGAAGTCTGGGCTATTTGGCTGGAGAGGCATCACAGTTCAATTCAACCTCTCCTCACCTAACTTCCCCAGTCCTTTGTCAGGAATCTTGCCTGGCTCTCTCTCTCTCTTTCTTTCTCTTTGCCTCTTGTGCTCTCGCCCACTTGCGCTCTTCCCCTGGTGCTCTTCCTGCCACTGCGCTGCCCCCATGTTCCTCCCCCCTTGTCCCTCCCCCCTCCCGCAACACCAGCTCTCCCACCCCTGGGCGATTTTCCCCCCCCCGCCCACCGTGTTCCTCCCCCTTTGCCCCCATCCCTCCAAGCCCTCCCACCCCTGCCCCCATCCCCAGCCCTCCCACCCAGCCTGACGCCCCCCTCGCCCCTATCTCTAGCCCTCCCCTACCCTTCCTGCTCGTCACTCCCCTCCACCCTCCTATTCACCCCTCCCCTTCCCATTCCCTTCCCCCCTCCCCTCCCCCCTCTCCTTCCCCCACCTCCTCCCGCTGCCCGCCCCCTGCTGCCCGCTGCCCGCCCCCTGCTGCCTGCTGCCCGCTGCCCGCCTCCCTGCCCGCCGCCTGCCCCCTCCTGCCCACCCGCCGCCTGCCCCCTCCCTTCGCCCGCTGCCCACCCCCTCGCGCCGCCCCCTCCCTTTCCCCCTCTTGCTCCCCTTTCCCCCTCCTCATCCCACTCTTGCTGTCTTTCTCGCTTTCTCTCTCTGCTGTCTCTGTCACACTTTCTCTCGCGCACTTTTAGCAAGGATTTTATTTAGAGAATACCCATGCTAAATTACAGAGCAAACTGGCAAATCACGAGTGAGTGTGTGAGTGCGTGTCTCAGAGTGTGTGACTGTGTGTGGAGGTGGGGGGAGAGAGAGTGCGAGAGCGAGGGAGTGAGCGAGACGGAGGGAGCCATTGATGGGATATGTATGGGGCTGTGAAGGATTTTTTGAATGAGTTGGAGAGAGAGATTCCAATGTTGCTTTTACACTAGGCTGTGAATGGGCTTGTTCTGGGAATGTGAGAGCTGGGGGCCTGGGAGTTCAGGGTGGATTCCTGGCTTATCCGACTGGAGTTTCATGTCTCCAGCTGTTTTATCCTGGCCCAGTGACGGGTTGTTGTGATGTGACCTCACCACTGCTTTTTAAACTTTATTTAATATTGTCATGAGTAGGCTTATATTAACACTGCAGTCAAACTACTGTGAAAACCCCCTCGCAGAGTAATATAATTTCCACAGCCTCTCTCAGAACTACCAAAATACTCAATAGCCAATGATGTACTGTCTGAAATATGCTTGTGCTTGCAGTGGAGGTGCTGTGGCAGCCAAACTTGTTCATAGTAAGATCCCTCAGTGTGGCGCTCCGTCAGTGCGGCACTCCCTCAGCACTGAGCCTCCCACAGTGCGGCGCTCCCTCAGCATTGAGCCTCCCACAGTGCGGCACTCCCTCAGCACTGAGCCTCCCACAGTGCGGCACTCCCTCAGCACTGAGCCTCCCACAGTGCGGCGCTCCCTCAGCGCCAACCCTCCCATAGCGTAGTGTTCCCTCAGCACCGACCCTCCCACAGCGCGGCGTTCCCTCAGCGCCGACCCTCCCACAGCGCCGACCCTCCCACAGCGCGGTGTTCCCTCAGCGCCAACCCTCCCACAGTGTGGCACTCCTTCAGTGCCGACCCTCCCACAGTGCGGCGCTCCTTCAGTGCCGACCCTCCCACAGTGCGGCGCTCCCTCAGCGCCGACCCTCCCACAGTGCGGCGCTCCCTCAGCGCCGACCCTCCCACAGCGCGGCGCTCTCTCAGCGCCGACCCTCCCACAGTGCGGCGCTCCCTCAGCGCCGACCCTCCCACAGTGCGGCGCTCCCTCAGCGCCGACCCTCCCACAGCGCGGCGCTCTCTCAGTGCCGACCCTCCCACAGTGTGGCGCTCCCTTTATTCTGTCGTTGTAAGTGTTGATCTACATTTTTCGTTCAATTTTCTGGAGTGGAACTCAAACTCAAACAGGAGAGTGGGGGTTGTGTCAGAAGGAGTGTGGGGGGGGGTGGGCTCAGAGGGAGAGTGGGGCGTGTGTCAGAGGGAGAGTGGGGTTTGCAGAGGGAGAGTGGGGGCCAGAGGGCAAGTAGGGGCAGAGGGAGAGAGAGCGAGGGTGGGGAAGAGGGTGAGCAAGAGAGGAGGAAGGGGATGGGGGGGAAGAGGGTGAGCGAGGGGAAAGAGGGTGAATGAGAGACAGGCAACGAGAGAGTGTTACCGACTTGGCAGTCACTGATATGAGCACATTGACAGGAAGTGAAGAGCTGGGAATATTTTAAAAGTAAACAGCTGAATTTGATCCTTGGAAGTAACCTTTGGTTGGGAGGGTGTAATATTGATTCTACTCGAGCGTTATGTTAAGAGCTGCCTTATCAAAGTCGAAGGTTTATTGGTGAAGGGTTATGGAATGGTGTGAATGGTGAATTGTTCAAGTCTATAAGCAGAATTGTGCTGGGCTGCGGGAGTGACTGCCAGCTGTTCAGACATCAGATATCTGGAGCTGTTGTTTGTCTCTCTGGGAGGGAATAACCTGTCAGTCTCAGAGCCGCCGGATTAAGAACATAAGAAATAGGAGCAGGAGTAGGCCATCTAGCCCTTCGAGCCTGCCCCGCCATTCAATAAGATCATGGCTGATCTGTTGTGGCTCAGTTCCACTTTCCCGCCCTCTCCCCATAACCCTTAATCCCCTCTCTTATCAAGAACCCATCAACCCGCTTCTTAAAAATATTTAGCGAGGCAGCCTCCACCACTTCAACGGGCAGAGAATTCCAGAGATTCACCACCCTTTGAGTGAAGAAGTTCCTCCTCAACTCCGTTCTAAACCGCCTCCCCTTTATCTTTATTAAAGGGGTGGGCAGAGTTAAAATCGGAGGTTATCCGGTGAAACGGGGTTAGGAGTTCAGGATTAATACAGGGACAGGGAGAAGTCCCCAGCACAGCAGACAGTGCTGTGCCAATCAACTTTAAACCTGACAACTATCGATTTTTATTGACTTTCTGGTAATGATGATGATAAGTGTGTGTGTGTGTACCATCTCCCTATCACTATAATCTTCTCCAGCCCCCTACACCCTCCTATCTCTGTAATCTCCCTCAGCCCCTACACGCCCCTCCCTATCTCTGAAACCTCCTCCAGCCCCTACACCCCCTCCCTATCTCTGAAACCCCACTCCAGCCCCCTACACCCCTCTCCCTATCTCTGGAACCTCCTCCAGCCCCTAGACCCCCTCCCTATCTCTGTAACCTCCTCCCTCCCCTACACCCCTTCCCTATCTCTGTAATCTCCTCCAGCCCCCTACACCCCTCCATCTCTGTAATCTCCTCCGGCCCCTACACCCCCTCCCTATCTCTGTAATCTCCTCCATCCCCCACCCCGGCCTGTTCAGCTTTTCCTGGTGTTTATAATCTCTCAGTTCTGGTCTTTGAGATTAGAAAGCTGCCTGGGGGCTCCTCCCCGCCTGTGCACATTGTACAGCCGGGCTCACAACTGTACATTTATCGAGTTTTGGATGAAGCCTTGCTTCCCACAGTTCACTGCCTCCCACAGAGTCAGTGTTTAATTTCAAACCTTCCCCCATGGAACATGACAGAGTAGCATCCCACAGGAGGCAAATCAGCCCATCCTGTCTTTGCCACCTCTTTGAGAGATCTGTCCAATTGGAACCTAGAACAGTACAGCCCAGAAACAGGCCCTTTGGCCCAACGTGCTGTGCTGCACATGAGGCCAAATTAAACTAATCCCTTCTGCCTGCCCTTGCTCCGTATCCCTCTATTCCTTGCATATTTATCTAAAAGCTCCTTAAACACCCCTATCGTAACTGCCCCCACCACTCCCCTGGCAGTGCGTTCCAGACACTGTGTAAAAAAACTTACCCCTCACATCTCCTTCAACCTTGCCCCCGTTCAGCTTAAGTGCATGCCCTGAGAATTAGACATGTCAACTCTGGGGGGAAATGACTCTGACTGTCAACCCTATATCTACTCCTCTCAGAATTTTATCGACTTAGATCAGGTCTTCCCTCAGCCTTCGCCGCTCCAGAGAAAATAACCCTAGTTTGTCCAGCCTCTCCTTATCACCCACATCCTCTAATCCAGGAAGCAAATCTCTTCTGCACCCTCTCCAAAGCCTCCACATCCTTCCTGTAATGTGGTGCCCAGAATTGAACACATTACTCTTAAGTATGGCCTAACCAAAGTTTTATATCGGTCTCTGCTCTTGTTCTCCCTCACCCCCTCCCCTACATCCCTGCCATATCCCTCCAAATTCTCCCCCTCCATATGTTTCTCCAATCCCCTCTTCCCCTTTCGAAAGTTCCTATTGAATCTGCTTCCACTGCCCTTTCAGACAACGCCTTCTAGATCACAACAGCTAGTAATAGTGTTTAGTAGCATAGAAAGAGGCCCTTTGTCCCATCGTATCCGTGCTGGCCATCGAGCCCCTATCTATCCCAATCCCATTTTCCAGCACTCTGTCCGTAGCCTTTTCGCTGCGCCGTTTCAAGCACCCATCTAAATGCTGTGAGGGTTCCCGCCTCTACCACCCCTTCAGGCAGCGTGTCCCCGATTCCCACCACCCTCTGGGTAAAAAGATTCTCCTCAAAGCCCCCTCCCCTAAATCTCCTGTCCCTGGCCTTAAATCACCGCCCCCTGGTTACTGACCCCTGCAGAGAGTTACTGAACCTGCTGTTAAACTTTCTTCCTATTTACCCTATCTGTGTCCGTCAATCTTATACACCTCGATCAGGTCTCCCCTCAGCCTTCTCTGCTGTGAAGAGAACAACCCCAGGCTCACCAGCCTCTCTTTGTAGCTGAAGCGCTGCAGCCCAGGCAGCATTCTGGGCAATCTCCTCTGCACCCTGTCTAGTGTACTCACATCTTTTAACCTCAGTTCTGATATTATCCCTGCAAATCTTCTTTTCAGAGAATCTTGAATCCCTGCAGTGCCATTTGGCCCATTGAGTCTGCACTGACCACAATCCCACCCCAGCCCAATCCCCGTCACCCCACATATTTACTGCGCTAAACCCTCTAACCTACGCATCCCGGGACACCAAGGGGCAATTTAGCATGGCCAATCCACCTAAACTGCACATCTTTGGACACTAAGGGGCAATTTAGCATGGCCAATCCACCCTAACCCGCATATCTTTGGAGTCTGGGAGGAAACCCACGCAGGCATGGGGAGAAACTCTGCACAGACAGTGACCCAAGCTGGGAATCAAAACCCAGGTTCCTAGCGCTGTGAGGCAGCAGTGCTAACCACCGTGCTGTATTTTTTCTGCACTTTTTCCAGCACCTCTCTGTCCTTTCAATAATACGCGGATCAGATCTGCACGCGGTAACTCCAAACAGTATGGTCTAATTAAGGTTCAATGCAACTCCTGTTCTATTCAATACTATTCCAATACTACTTTCTCTGCATCCTCTCTACTGCAATCACATCCTTCCTGTAGTGTGACCACAGTACTCTAGCTGTGGCCTAACCAGCGTTTTGTACAGCTCCATTATAACCTCCCTGCTCTTATGATCCATCTCGCCCTCCCCGTGGAAACAGGCCTTTTGGCCCAACTTGTCCACACCGCCCAGTTTTTAACCCCTAAGCTAATCCCAGTTGCCTGCATTTGGCTCATATCCCTCTATACCCATCGTACCCATGTAACTGTCTAAACGCTTTTTAAAAGACAAAATTGTACCCACCTCTACTACTACCTCTGGCAGCTTGTTCCAGACACTCACCACCCTCTGTGTGAAAAAAATTGCCCCTCTGGACCCTTTTGTATCTCTCCCCTCACCTTAAACCTGTGCTCTCTAGCCTTCTGTCACCACTCTCTGTGTCCTATCACTACTAAGCTACGATTGTATAGAATGGCGGAGCAGACTCGAGGGGCCCAGTGGCTTATTCTTGCTCCTAGTTCATATTTTGATCTGATTTATTATTGTCACGTGTGTTGGGATACAGTGAAAAGTATTGTTTCTTGTACGGTGTACAGACAAAGCATACCGTTCATAGAGTACAATGATTTGATTTATTATTGTCACGTGTATTGGGATACAGTGAAAAGTATTGTTTCTTGTGCGCGATACAGCCAAAAGCATACCGTTCATAGAGAAGGAAAGGAGAGGGTGCAGAATGTAGTGTTACAGTCATAGCGAGGGTGTAGAGAAAGATCAGCTTAATGTGAGGTAGGTCCATTCAAAAGTCTGACAGCAGCAGGGAAGAAGCTGTTCTTGAGTTGGTCGGTACGTGACCTCAGACTTTTGTAGCTTTTTCCCGATGGGAGAAGGTGGAAGAGAGAATGTCTGGGGTGTGTGGGGGGGGGTCCTTGATTATGCCGGCTGCTTTCCCCGAGGCAGCGGGAAGTGTAGACAGAGTCAGTGGGTGATTTGAGTGACTATGTGAAGAGAAAGGAGGCACGACGGAGGAGTGTTTACGCGGAGAGAATTGACATTGCTCATTGGGGTGGGTGCTGAACGCTTCACCTCGTTTGGCCGTTTAATCCCATGTCTCCTTTGCCAGAGGACTGACGGATCTCAAACGTCATCCGACTGTAATCCCCTGCTGTGTAATGCTAAGTACACAAAGCCCAAGACAGATGGTGTGTGTCTCTGTGTGTGTGTGTGTGTGTGTGTGTGTGTCTCTGTGCACGTGTGTCTGTGTTTGTGTCTGTCTGTCTAGGGCAGCTCTCCCTCAAGATTTCTGTCAGTATGAGGAGGTCAGCAACAAGAGTTTACATCCCGTCTTAACCAAATGAAATATTCCGATGTGTCTTACAGAAGATTTATCAAACAAATTCCACCACTGAGGCTCTTATTAGAAGATATTGGGGACAGGTTTCCCTCATGCTTGGTCACTGAAGTCAGTGTAAAGAAGCGTGTTAAAGATGGAGGGAGAGGTGGAGAGGTTTAGGGAGGGAATTTCAGAGCTTAGCGCTCCCCCCAGGCAGCTGAAGGCACGGCCCCCAATGGCGGAGCGATGGGAATTGGGGGATGCTCGAGAGGCTGGAATTGGAGGAACACAGAGATCTTGGAGGGTTGTAGGGGCTGGAGGAGGTTACAGAGATAGGGAGGGGGTGTAGGGGGCTGGAGGAGGTTACAGAGATAGGGAGGGGGGTGTAGGGGCTGGAGGAAGTTACAGAGGTAGGGAGGGGGGTGTAGGGGCTGGAGGAGGTTACAGAGGTAGGGAGGGGGGTGTAGGGGCTGGAGGAAGTTACAGAGATAGGGAGGGGGTGTAGGGGGCTGGAGGAAGTTACAGAAATAGGGAGGGGGTGTAGGGGCTGGAGGAGGTTACAGAGATAGGGAGGGGGGTGTAGGGGCTGGAGGAAGTTACAGAGGTAGGGAGGGGGTGTAGGGGACTGGAGGAGGTTACAGAGATAGGTAGGGTTGTAGGGGGCTGGAGGAGGTGGCATAGTGGTTAGCCATTTGGCCAAACCAAATTGTCCCTTAGTGTCCAAGGAGGTGCAGGTTCAGAGGGACGGGGGAACATGACGACATGGGTTCAAACCCCAGCCCGGGGAACAGGTGGGAATTCAAATTTGATTCATAAAATCTGGGATTGAGAGCGAATCTTGGTAACAGTGACCGTGACAACTATCATCGATTGCCATAAAAAAAAACCCATCTGGTTCACTGATGTCCCCTTTAGGGAAGGAAATCTGCTGTTCTTACCCAGTCTGGCCTACATGTGACTCCCCCCCCCCTCTCAGGGATGGGTAATAAAGTTCAAGTTACTTATCTCAAGTAGGTTTACACTAACACTGCAATGAAGTTACTGTGAAATTCCCTCAGTCGCCACATTCTGCTGCCTGTTTGAGTACACTGAGGGAGGATTTAGCCCGGCTGATGCACCCTAACCAGCACAGTCTTTCAGACTGTGGGAGGAAACCAGAGAGGAAACCCACGCAGACACGGGTGAGAACGTGCAGACTGCACACAGACAGTGACCCAAGCTGGGAATCGAACCCGGGCCCCGGTGCCTCGAGGCAACAGTGCAGGGTAATAAGGAGCGGACGAGCCCACATTCCCTGAAGCGCAAAGAATCAAAGCTTTGCGAATTTGATAAAACGCTCTTTCACTGTACCAATTAACAGATGAACTAATAACCTAATTAACAACCTCTGAGGAGAACATTGACAAGGAGCAAAACACCAATGGAAACGTATTTCAATTAAATTGACCTTTTGGGGCTGATGTACTCCAATCCTGGCAGTGCCCATGGGCCATGGAAGGCCTGAACTCTGCACTCCACACACACACACACACACACACACACACACACACACACGTTTCCAGGGGCCCCTGGAGAGGGTCCAGAGGAAATTTACGAGAATGATCCCTGAAATGAAGAGCTTGTTGTATGAGGAACGGGTTGAGGACTCTGGGTCTGTACTCGTTGGAGTTTAGAAGGATGAGTGGGGGATCTTATTGAAACTTACAGGATACTGCGAGGCCCTGGATAGAGTGGACGTGGAGAGGATGTTTCCACTAGTTGGAAAAACTAGAACCAGAGGGCACAGCCTCAGGCTAAAGGGACAATCCTTTAAAACAGAGATGAGGAGGAATTTCTTCAGAGGGGGGAATCTGGGGAACTCTTTGCCGCAGAGGAGGCCGGGTCACTGAGTGTCTTTGAGACAGAGATAGATAGGTTCCTGATTGGTAAGGGGATCAAAGTTTGCGGGGGAAAGGCGGGAGAATGGGGCTGAGAAACTTACTAGCCACGGTGGGGTAGACTCGATGAGCTGAATGGCCTAATTGTACTCCTAGATCTTAATGGTTAGCATGGCGGAGAGCAGAGAGTCAGCCTGAACAACCCCTTTAAGTGGCTGCTCTGTGGACCAGTTGATGGCTCCCCAGGAACGGAATAACAAGGAAATCTAGGTGCAACCCACCCCAAACCTGTAATCTGGAGAGTGTGGGGCTCAAGTGTAATGCCAAAGATCAAGGGACAGCCTCTCGGGTCTACATGTAAACTCGGGAAAACAGGGACAACTGACAGGTCCAGCACAGAAACAGGCCATTTGGCCCATCCGCTGGTGTTTATGCTGCACGCTAGCCTCTTGCCACTCTGTCACTGTCTCTCCTCTCCCTCTTCGCCCTCACTTTCCTAGTTGGCCTCCCCTGTTTTGAATGAATACATCTTTCTGTCCAAGCACAGGGCTGGCCATCATCGAGATGTCCTCCATCTTATGGAAACTGCTCTCCGCCCCCAACACCTAAGTCTAGTCAGAAATCCTCAACCATGCCTTCATCACCACGAAACTTAACCCTTCCTACTCACTTCAGGCTGGACAGTCAAGCTAGGCATTCAATCTCCCCTGTTTTCCAATACTTTGAATCATAGAGTCCCTACAGGGCAGAAAGATGACATTCGGCCTATCAGATCTGTACTGACTCTCCGAAAGAGCACCTTACCCAGAACCAACCTGCCCCACCCTAACCCTGTGAATTAGCATGGCCAATCCACCCGAACCTGCACATCTTTGGACAGTAAGGGGCAATTTAGCATGGCCAATCCCCCTAACCTGCACATCCACGGTGGCACATGGTTAGTACTGCTGCCTCACAGCTCCTTGTGGAGTTTGCATGTTCTCCTCGTGTCTGCATGGGTTTCCTACCACAGTCCAAAGATGTGCGGGTTAGGTGAATTGGCCATGCTAAATTGCCCCTTAGTGTCCAAAGATGTGCAGGTTAGGGTGGATTGGCCATGCCAAATTGCCCCTTAGTATCAGGGGGAACCAGGTAGGTAAATGCTTTGTGTTATGGGAATAGGGCCTTGGGTGGGTTTGTGACCAGTGCAGACTTATGGGCTGAATGGTCTCCTCCTGCACTTTAGGGATTCTTTGATCTTTGGACATTAAAGGGCAATTTAACATGGCTAATCCACCTAACTTACACATCTTTGCACTGTGGGAGGAACCCATTGATGGAGGCTGGATAAGTATTTGCTAGATCAAGGAACAGAGAGGCTATGGGGAGATGGCACAGAGAAAAGACCAGCATAGATCAGCCATGGTTATACTGAATGATGGGGATTGGTGGCCAATTCCTGCTTCCATTTGTTATGTTCTTGTCTGCCATTGCTGCACTAATCTATTGAGGGTTCTTGGGATGTGAAACAGATCAGCTACGGTCTGATGGGGGGATAGAACAGACCTGAGGGGCTGAGTGGCCGTCACCTCCCACTGTTGAGCCTGCTTGAAGCGACAGAGGGGAGTGAGGGTTACAGCTGCTTCTAACAGGAGTGAGGAGAGTGCAGGTGTGTGGGGGTGTCAGAGTGGGTTGGAGAATGGGTGGGGGAACTGTGTTGCAGAGGAGGGTGGTCTGTACCATACCTTAGGGAGGGTGGTCTGTACTGGCACAGCAGGGTGACACTCCCTTCTCAAGCCTGTCTTTCTTTGCATCCACAGATTGACGAACTGCCTGAAGGGGCAGTGAAATCGCCATCAAACAAGTACCCCATCTTTTTCTTTGGCACCCATGAAACGTAAGTGAGGGACTACAGTGTCTCACTGTTCTCCATTTCCTGTGCTCTATCTCCCTCGCTGTGCGTCTGTCTCACAATGTGTGTGTCTATCACTGTCTTGCTGCGGCTCTTCGTCTCTCTGTTCTGTACGGCGCTCCCTCAGCACCGACCCTCCCGCAGTGCGGCGCTCCCTCGGCACCGACCCTCCCACAGTGCGGCGCTCCCTCAGCACCGGCGCTCCCTCAGCACTGACCCTCCCACAGTGCGGCGCTCCCTCGGCACCGACCCTCCCGCAGTGCGGCGCTCCCTCGGCACCGACCCTCCCACAGTGCGGCGCTCCCTCAGCACCGACCCTCCCACAGTGCGGCGCTCCCTCAGCACCGACCCTCCCACAGTGCGGCGCTCCCTCAGCACCGACCCTCCCGCAGTGCGGTGCTCCCTCAGCACCGACCCTCCCGCAGTGCGGTGCTCCCTCAGCACCGACCCTCCCGCAGTGCGGTGCTCCCTCAGCACCGACCCTCCCGCAGTGCGGTGCTCCCTCAGCACCGACCCTCCCGCAGTGCAGTGCTCCCTCAGCACCGACCCTCCCGCAGTGCGGTGCTCCCTCAGCACTGATTGTGTCTCTGTCGGGCAGGAGTTTGTGCTGCAGTGGTCAGGATTAAGTTTGAACAGAGAGGTATTCGACCTGCACAGGGAGAGGGTCGGGGAACTTTCCAGGCCCCTGGTTCAGCCTCAGTGAACATGTTGTGTTCTTACCCTCCCTCACACAGAGCCTTCCTGGGACCCAAGGACCTGTTTCCCTACGAGGAATCCAAGGAGAAGCTGGGAAAGCCAAACAAAAGAAAAGGTTTCAGTGAGGGGCTGTGGGAAATCGAGAATAATCCCACAGTGAAGAAGTCGGGATACCAGGTTGGTGTGGTGGCGATGTGTGTCTGCGTGTGTATGTACACCCGCTGTGTTCAACCTGTAATGTCCGTGTCTCCATTAATTCTGACATTCCAATTTCCGAATACGATTTTTTTCCCGTCCCAAATCCTTCATCCATCTGGTATTTCACTGAGGTTATCTTTTGATCTGATCTGAATTATTATTGTCACACGCTTAAGCATACAGTGAAAGGTATTGTTTCTTGCACGCTGTACGGGCAAAGCATACCGTTCATAGAGTAGTCATGGAGTCACAGAGGTTTACAGGATGTTCGGCCCAACTTGTCCACGCTGCCCCTGTTTTTAAACCCGTAAGCTAGTCCCAATTACCTGCGTTTGCCCTCTATACCCATCGTACCCATGTAACTGTCTAAATGCTTTTTAAAAGACAAAATTGTACCCGCCTCTATTACTGCCTCTGGCAGCTCGTTCCAGACACTCACCACCCTCTGTGTGTGAAAAAATTGCCCCTCTGGACCCTCTCCCCTCTCACCTTAAACCTCTGCCCTCTAGTTTTAGACTCCCCTACCTTTGGGAAAAGATATTGACTGTCTAGCTGATCTGTGCCCCTCATTATTTTATAGACCTGTATAAGATCACCCCTCAGCCTCCTACACTCCAGAGAAAAAAGTCCCAGTCTATCCAGCCTCTCCTTATAACTCAATCCATCAAGTCCTGGTAGCATCCTAGTAAATCTTTTCCGCACTTTTTCTAGTTTAATAATATCCTTTCTTTAATATCACAGACTGGAGAAGGAAGAGGATTTGATTTGATTTATTCTTGTCACATGTATTGGGATACAGGGAAAAGTATTGTTTCTTGCATGCGATAGAGACAAAACATACTGTTCATGAAGAAGGAGAGGGTGCAGAATGTAGTGTTACAGTCATAGTCAAAGAGTTAGGTTGAAGTTTTAGAAGCATAGAACAAGAGTAAAAGGGCGAGTTAGAAGGTATACTGGGCACAGCTTGCCAAACACCCCCTCGCTCTGACGCCATTTTGAATCATATCTCCCCCCCCCCCCGGCCTGCTGGCCAACACTGTCTCCCATTCCGGAAACACCTCTGTTCATAAACTGTCACCCAGCTTTTCAAATCCCTTCGAGTACACGCCCACACCTCCCCATCTCAGCTCCCTCCTCCACCCCTCCCTATCTCAGCACCCTCCTCCATCCCTCTCTATCTGTGTAACCTCCTCCAGCCCTGACACCCCCTCCCTATCTCTGTAGCCCCCTCCAGCCCCTACACCCCCTCCCTATCTCTGTAACCTCCTCCAGCCCCTACACCCCCTCCCTATCTCTGTAACCTCCTCCAGCCCCTACACCCCCTCCCTATCTCTGTAGCCCCCTCCAGCCCCTACACCCCCTCCCTATCTCTGTAGCCCCCTCCAGCCCCTACACCCCCTCCCTATCTCTGTAACCTCCTCCAGCCCCTCCAGCCCCTACACCCCCTTCCTATCTCTGTAACCTCCTCCAGCCCCTACAACCCTCCGAGATCTCTGCGTTCCTCCAATTTCGGCCTCTCGAGCATCCCCCAATCCCCATCGCTCCGGCACTGGGGGTCGTGCCTTCAGCTGCCTGGGGGGGGCCCTAAGCTCTGGAATTCCCTCCCTAAACCTCCATCTGGCTCTCTACATTTTTCTCTCTCTCTCCCTCTCTCTTTTGTCACTCCCTCTCTCTTTTGTCACTCTGTCCTGGTCTTTTTTCCTCTCCTTTAAGACGTTCCTTAAGAGCAGTCTCTTTGACTGAGCTTTTGGTCGCTTGTCCCTGTTACCTCCCTGTGTGTAAAGGTTCACTGGACAGGCAGTACTCTTGTTTCTGGACTGGTTAGTGCAACCTGTCGCCTGCTGACTGTGGAGTCGGAGCAGTGCACCGTGACTGGGCCACAGCGTTCCGGGAGTGGGATCTGTAACTCGGGGAGAGGAGTGAAATGCAGTCTTCCTGGCACGGTGGCACAGTGGGTTAGCATTGCTGCCTCACAGTGCCAGGGACCCGGGTTCGATTCCGTGGAGTCTGCACGTACTCCCCGTGTCTGCGTGGGTTTCCTCCCGCAGTCTGAAAGACGTGCTGGTTAGGGTGCATTGGCCGTGCTAAATTCTTCCTCAGCGTACCCGAACAGGAGTGTGGCGACTAGGGGGATTTTCACAGTAACTTCATTGCAGTGTTAATGTAACCCTTACTTGTGACCCTAATAAATAAAGTTTGAACTTTGGCCTTTGTGCCTAGGCTCCTGAACCTCATCAAAGCTCGTCGGAGGGTGAGGGAGACGGAGAGAAGAAGGAGAATGCTGATGGAAGCAGTGACGAGGAGGGGAAGCTGGTTATCGATGAACCAGCCAAGGACAAGGAGAAGCTGGAGAAGACTGGATCAAAGCGCAAGTCGGTGACTCCGACAAAGGTACGTGGGCGCCTGCGCTCTGACAGGCAGCGAGCCGGAACGGGCACCGGGTCCCACTGCAGCCCCACACGTCGCCGGAGTTACTGATTCCCAACCTTACACTGCTTCCCAGAGAGCCCGCTCACACTCCCTAATCCTGGACCCCCCCCTCCCCGGCGAGTCTGGGCTGAGGGGTCCGTACGGCTGTACGGGGGGGGGTCTCTGTTGCCATGTGAGTGATGTCTCTTGCCTCTGTCTCTTCCCCCTGTGTGACCGTCTCTCTCTCTGTGTCTTCCAGGTGTGCCCAAAGCGACCCTGTGATTCCAAGGAGGTGGAACAAGAGGACGGGGCTGAGGACACCGGAAAGGAATCTCAGCCTGTCCCAGCCCAGGAGGGGCAGCACGGCGAGGAGGAGAAGGAGAATGCGACCATCCTGACCCCCAGCGAGAAGACAGAGAGAGAGGTGGCCAATGCTACGGAACCTCAGACAAAGGACGAGGGGGTGAGTGACAGCATCGCCTTTCAACACCGCCTCCCCCCATCCATGTAAATTCTTCCAGCCCCCATGACCCACCCCCCCCAACCATCTCGGCATCTTATGCCAGCCCCCTACACCCCTCCCTATGTCTGTAACCCCCTCCCTATGTCTGTACCCCCTACACCCCTCCGTATCTCTCTGACCTCCTCCAGCCCCCTACACCCCCTCCCTATCTCTGTAACCCCCTCCACCTCCTACACCCCCTCCCTATCTCTGTAACCCCCTCCACCTCCTACACCCCCTCCCTATCTCTGTAACCCCCTCCACCTCCTACACCTCCTCCCTATCTCTGTAACCCCCTCCAGCCCCCTACACCCCCTCCCTATCTCTGTAACCTCCTCCAGCCCCTACACCCCCTCCCTATCTCTGTAACCCCCTCCCTATCTCTGTAACCCCCTCCCTATCTCTGTAACCCCCTCCCTATCTCTGTAACCCCCTCCAGCCCCTACACCCCCTCCCTATCTCTGTAACCCCCTCCCTATCTCTGTAACCCCCTCCAGCCCCTACACCCCCTCCCTATCTCTGTAACCTCCTCCAGCCCCTACACCCCCTCCCTATCTCTGTAACCTCCTCCAGCCCCTACACCCCCTCCCTATCTCTGTAACCTCCTCCAGCCCCTACACCCCCTCCCTATCTCTGTAACCTCCTCCAGCCCCTACACCCCCTCCCTATCTCTGTAACCTCCTCCAGCCCCTACACTCCCTCCCTATCTCTGTAACCCCCTCCAGCCCCCTACACCCCCTCCCTATCTCTGTAACCTCCTCCAGCCCCTACACCCCCTCCCTATCTCTGTAACCCCCTCCCTATCTCTGTAACCCCCTCCCTATCTCTGTAACCCCCTCCCTATCTCTGTAACCCCCTCCCTATCTCTGTAACCCCCTCCCTATCTCTGTAACCCCCTCCAGCCCCTACACCCCCTCCCTATCTCTGTAACCCCCTCCCTATCTCTGTAACCCCCTCCCTATCTCTGTAACCCCCTCCCTATCTCTGTAACCCCCTCCCTATCTCTGTAACCCCCTCCAGCCCCTACACCCCCTCCCTCTCTCTGTAACCTCCTCCAGCCCCTACACCCCCTCCCTATCTCTGTAACCTCCTCCAGCCCCTACACCCCCTCCCTATCTCTGTAACCTCCTCCAGCCCCTACACCCCCTCCCTATCTCTGTAACCTCCTCCAGCCCCTACACTCCCTCCCTATCTCTGTAACCTCCTCCAGCCCCTACACCCCCTCCCTATCTCTGTAACCTCCTCCAGCCCCCTACACCCCCTCCCTATCTCTGTAACCTCCTCCAGCCCCTACAACCCTCCGAGATCTCTGAGTTCCTCCAATTCCGGCCTCTCGAGCATCCCCCGATTCCCATCGCTCCGCCATTGGGGGCTGTGCCTTCAGCTGCCTGGGGAAGGGGTGGGCCCTAAGCTCTGGAATTCTCTGATCTTACACAATGGGACTTGTGGAGGAGGAGAGGGACTAACGTGTCGATACGGGTGGCATTGATGCGGTGTGATTGAATGTTGCACTGCGCTCCTGTCTCTGGCAGGGAGTGGGGGGTGGATTGGTGGTGGTGGTTTGCGGGGGCGAGCAGATTGGCGGTGGTGGTTTTGGGTTGGGGGGGGGGGGGTGGCAGTGAGGGCGAGGTGCCTTTTAAGTGCAAGTGGTTCTTGCACCACTCAAACACTGGAGGAAATGTTGGTTTTATTTGTCAGTGGCACAGTGGGGTTAGCACTGCTACCTCGCAGCGCCAGGGACCCGGGTTCGATTCCCGGCTCATGTCGCTGTCTGTGCAGAGTCTGCACATCCTCCCCGTGTCTGCGTGGGTTTCCTCCAGGTGCTCCGGTTTCCTCCCACAGTCTGAAAGATGTTCAGGTTAGGTAGATTGGCCGTGCTAGATTGTCCCTTAGTGTCCAAAGATGTGTAGGTTAGGTGGATTGGCCGTGCTAAATTGTCCCTTAGTGTCCAAAGATGTGTAGGTTAGGTGGATTGGCCGTGCTAAATTGTCCCTTAGTGTCCAAAGATGTGTAGGTTAGGGTGGATTGGCCATGCTAAATTGTCCCTTAGTGTCCAAAGATGTGTAGGTTAGGGGGATCGGCCATGCTAAATTGTCCCTTAGTGTCCAAAGATGTGCAGGTTAGGGTGGATTGGCCATGCTAAATTGTCCCTTAGTGTCCAAAGATGTGTAGGTTAGGGTGGATTGGCCATGTTAAATTGTCCCTTAGTGTCCAAAGATGTGCAGGTTAGGGGGATTGGCCATGCTAAATTGCCCCTTAGTGTCCAAAGATGTGCAGGTTAGGGGGATTGGCCATGTTAAATTGTCCCTTAGTGTCCAAAGATGTGCAGGTTAGGGGGATTGGCCATGGGAAATGGTGGGATAAGGGGAAAGGGAGGGGGCAGAGGGCCTGGGTAAGATGCCCTGTCAGGAAGATGCAGTGGGCTGAATGGCCTCCTTCTGCACTGTTGTGATTCTCACAGTTTTCTCTCTCTCTCTCTCTCCCACAGGCTGAGGCCGCAGTTGTTTAGGACGAAGGAACAAATACGCCCAGACCAGCCTTTTGCAGATGCGTAATCCCCCTCCCCTCCCTCCAGTCACTCCCACGCCCCCCCCCCAGTACCTCCCCTCCCCCTCCTCGTTCCCCTAACTGCTGAGGAATTTTATTTTTCATTTTGAACGGAGAGATTTGTCTTTGCTCGTAGCGGCTTTTTACACCAATGTCGGGCAGTGTGCTCACTTTTCTGGTAATTAAAAACAAAATGACAGATTTAGCTTCACTCCTTGTCAGATCTCTCTCCTTGTCCACCCCTCCTGAGGGAGCGCCGCACTGTGGGAGGGTCAGTGCCGAGGGAGCGCCGCACTGTGGGAGGGTCGGTGCCGAGGGAGCACCGCACTGTGGGAGGGTCGGTGCTGAGGGAGCGCCGCACTGTGGGAGGGTCGGTGCCGAGGGAGCGCCGCACTGTGGGAGGGTCGGTGCCGAGGGAGCGCCGCGCTGCGGGAGGGTGGGTGCCGAGGGAGCGCCGCACTGCGGGAGGGTCGGTGCCGAGGGAGCGCCGCACTGCGGGAGGGTCGGTGCCGAGGGAGCGCCGCACTGTGGGAGGGTCGGTGCCGAGGGAGCGCCGCACTGTGGGAGGGTTGGTGCTGAGGGAGCGCCGCACTGTGGGAGGGTCGGTGCCGAGGGAGCGCCGCACTGTGGGAGGGTCGGTGCCGAGGGAGCGCCGCGCTGCGGGAGGGTCGGTGCCCAGGGAGCGCCGCACTGTGGGGAGGGTCGGTGCTGAGGGAGTGCCGCACTGTGGGAGGGTCGGTGCCGAGGGCTGTCGGGTCATTGTGGTCGTTGTGATGATATAAGGTTGCTGTCTGTAGTGTTGCGTCTGCGCTTCCTTCATTACCACAGCTTTGACACTTCAGAAAGTGTTCCCTTGGCTGTGAGGGGAATGCCTGATGGCAGTGGGGAGAGGAAAAGTCCCCCTTTTAAAAGTGGTGGTCCGATTTGATCGGGGTCCGTGCAATTGCACGAGAGTCTGATTCAGTTCCTCGCTGGAGAGAGGCAGTGACAGGCCCTGTGGATTGAGACTTGCTGCGGTGTTGGACAAGGTTGCAATTCATGCCTGGAAAACTAGCAGTGTTAACGGAACCGTGGCCTGCGGGAAAATGTACAGAGGGGGCGACATGTTGATGTGTTCCCATGTTAGTGTCAGATACAAACACAGTGCGGGTGGCTCTGTCCTCAGGCAGTGTGAGGAGAGAGAGATGGAGGAATTGAGACATTGTGGGTCCGTTGATCTTCCCTCTGAGATTTATTTATTGTTGAGGTTGTTTCAGACACTATTTGATTTGATTTATTATTGTCACATGTATTGGGATACAGTGAAAAGTATTGTTTCGTGCACACTGTACAGACAAAGCATACTGTTCATAGAGTACATAGATTTATTATTGTCACATGTATTGAGATACAGTGGAAAGTATTGTTTCGTGCAGACTGTACAGACAAAGCATACCGTTCACAGAGAAGGAAAGGAGAGGGTGCAGAATGTAGTGTTACAGTCACAGCGAGGGTGTAGAGAAAGATCAACTTAATGCGAGGTAGGTCCATTCAAAAGTCAGACAGCAGCAGGGAAGAAGCTGTTCTTGAGTCGGTCGGTACAGGACCTCAGACTTTTGTATCTTTTTCCCGATGGAAGAAGGTGGAAGAGAGAATGTCCGGGATGCGCGGGAGGGTCCTTGATTATTCTGGCTGCTTTTCCCCGAGGCAGCGGGAAGTGTAGACGGAGTCAGTGGATGGGAGGCTGGTTTGTGTGATGGATTGGGCTACGTTCACCACTTTTTTAGTTCCTTGTGGTCTTGGGCAGAGCAGGAGCCCAGACCAAGCTGTGATACAACCAGAAAGAATGCTTTCTACGGGGGCATCTGTAAAAGTTGGTGAGAGTCGTAGCGGACATGCTAAATTTCCTCAGTCTTCTGAGAAAGTAGAGGCGTTGGTGGGGCTTTCTTAACTATAGTGTCGGCATTGGGGGGGGGACCAGGACAAGTTGTTGGTGATCTGGACACCTAAAAACTTGAAGCTTTTGACCATTTTTACTTCGTCCCCGTTGATGTAGACAGGGGCATGTTCTCCTTTACGCTTCCTGAAGTCGATGACAATCTCCTTCGTCTTGTTGACATTGAGGGAGAGATTATTGTCGCCATTCACCAGTTCACCAGATTCTCTATCTCAATTGTGTTCTCCGTCTCGTCATTGTTTGAGATCCGACCCACCACGGTGGTGTCGTCGGCAAACTTGAAAATTGAGTTTCAGCACATCTCTCGGACTGTGGGAGGAAACCCACGCAGACACAGGGAGAACGTGCAGACTCCACACAGACAGTGACCCGAGCTGGGAATCGAACCCGGGTCCCTGGCGCTGTGAGGCAGCAGCGCTAACCTGCTGTGCCAGCTCTAAGTATTCCTGGACTAGTTTTAGGGACGGAAAGACGGTGCTGGGACCCTTTGACTGAGGCGGGGGGAGGCGAGTTTTACCCCGCTGCCAAAGGTTTCGAAGCGCCGTGCCATGCCATGGGCGAATCTGGTTAGAGGGGAAGGGATGAGGGAGGAGAGGATTAAGGGTAATGGGGAGCCTCTCATAAACTCCCCCCTGGAGAGGGGAACGGGGGGAGAAATCTTTCCAGTCAGCGGATGTAGGACCCGTAACCAGCTGAGTTGCATTTTGTTCTATTAAATCACGGGCGTCGCTGGCTGGCTGGCATTTATTGCCCATCCCTAATTGCCCATGAACCGGGTGATTTGCTAGTCATTGCAGAGGCCAGTTGGAGAGTCAACCCCATTCCTGTGTGGCTCTGGAGTCACATGTAGGCCAGACCGGGGTAAGGATGGCAGATTTCCTTCCCTAAAGGACATGGGAATTAGGAGCAGAAGTTGGCAAATTCGGCCCCTTCGAGCCTGCTCTGCCATTCCATCAGGTCATGGCTGACCTCTCCCTGGTCTCAAATCCACCTCCCCCACCTGTCTCCCATCTCCCTTTAACCCGTTATTTAATCAGAAATACATCCATCACCTTCTTAAAACCATTCAATGATTCAGATTCCATCGCGCTATGGAGCAGTGAGTCCCACAGTTTCACCTCCCCCTCTGCGAGAAGTCGTTCCTTCTCGTCTCACCTGGGTTTCCTCCAGGTCTACCGCCTCTCGACCGATACCTGTGACCTCCTGTTCTAGATTGCCCCTCAAGGGAGAAAGATTTGGGTTGTGTTTACTTGATCAATCCCTTTTACATTCCAGATCCCCTCTCATTCTTCTAAACACCAGCGTGTACAAAGCCCAACCTGTTCAATCTCTCGTATATCAATCTGGTGAACCTCCTCTGAACTGCCTCCAATGTCCCCCCACATCCTTCCTCAAATAAGGAGACCAAAACTGGACACAAAACTCCGGATGTGGCCTCACCGACACCCTGTACAATTGCAACAACACTTCTTTACTTTTATATTCCGGTCTCTTTGCAATAAAAGCCAACATCCCATTTTTTAACGATGTGCTGCACCTGCATATCGACTTTCTGCGATCCATTGGCTCGGACACCCAGGTCCCTCTGCCCGGACGCCCCTGGTATGACTTCTGCATGGTGGCACAGCGGGTTAGCACTGCTGCTTCACAGCGCCAGGGCCCATATCCCAATTCCCGGCTTGGGTCACTGTCTGTGTGGAGTTTGTACTTCCTCCCCGTGTCTGTGTGGGTTTCCTCCCACGGTCCGAAAGATATGCTGGTTAGATGGATTGGCCGTGCTAACTTCTCCCTCAGTGTAACTCGAACATGTGCCAGAGTGTGGCGACGAGGGGGATTTTCACGGTAACTTCATTGCAGTGTTAATGTAAGCCAACTTGCAACACTATTAAATAAACTTAGAAACTTAAAATTCTCCCTCGGTGTAACCCAAACAGGAGTGTGGCGATTAGGGGGATTTTCACAGTAACTTCATTGCTATGTTAATATAAGCTGACTTGCGACACTAAGAAATAAACTTTGACACTTATAATTCTCCTTCAGTGAACCTGAACAGGAGTGTGGTGATTAGGGGATTTTCACAGTAACTTATTTGCGGTGTTAATGTAAGTCTTACTTGTGACACTAATAAATAAAACTTAAACTTAACATCCCATTTGCCTTTTATATTATGTGCTGCACCTGCACACTGACTTTCTGCGATTCATGGATTCAGACACCCAGATCCCTCTGGTACGATCTCCGCACATAAAGCAAAGGGTTTTCCAGCCCATACCCTGGGTATTCTGATAGCCATGTAACCCCCTGCATCCCTCTCCCCCATGCCCATCCTCACCCCAATACCCACCCAGCCTTCAGTGGGCACCCAGTCCGCTGACACCCATGGGTGCAGTCAGCACCCAAATGTTATAATTGGTGTTATTTTGTTATGAGAAGGTGGTTTAAAGTGGATGGGGTGCCATTTTGCAGAGGTTGTGTGTTATTGTGTTGTAAGAAGTCTCACAACACCAGATTAAAGTCCAACAGATTTATTTGGTAGTAAAAGCCACTAGCTTTCAGAACGGTGCCCCTTCATCAGGTGAGTGAGGCGTTGTGTTCACAAACAGGGCATATAAAGACAAACTCAATTTATAAAATAATGGTTGGAATATGAGTTTTTACAGATAATCAAGTCTTAAAGGTACAGACAATGTGAGTGGACAGAGCATTAAAGAGATGTGTATTGTGTCCAGAAAGGACAGTTAGTGAGATTTTGCAAGTTCAGGCAAGTTGTGGGGGTTACAGATAGTGTGATGTGAACCCAAGATCCTGGTTGAGGCCGTCCTTGCAAAATAATGGTTGGAATGCGAGTCTGTACAGGAAATCGAGTCTTAAAGGTACAGACAAAGTACCTGATCTGCCACACACCTGATGAAGGAGTGGTGCTCCGAAAGCTCGTGCTCCCAAACAAATCTTTTGGACTTTAACCTAGTGCTGTGAGACTTCTTACTGTGTTTACCCCAGTCCAACACTGGCATTGCCACATCATGTTATTGTGTTGTCAGGGAGCTGGGCAGTGTGTGTGGGGGGTGAGGGGGGGGGGTTGCCCCAGTGCTGCCTCCCTCTTGACCAGGAGATGGTGGCCAACCTGCCCAGCATGCATCGCGTCCAGGCGCACCCGCAGCGCCTGCTGGGACCTGTAGTCCGCCTACAGCTCCCGGCGTGCCATGCGCGTTAGGGCGGGGCCAACCGGCCTCCGGAACTGCGCCACCGCGGACTTGTAGTACGCCTACTACTCCCGACGCTCACCGCGTCAGAACGACCTTCCCACTATGCACCGCGAGTGTTCCCCGGCATACAGTGCGCCGGCCGCAACGCACGCCGGGATTTGAAGTCCGCCTACAGCTCCCGGCGCACACAGCAGCGGGCGAGTGGTTCCCGGCAGGCACCGCGCCGTCGCGGGGTACGCCGGGAGGTGTAGTCCCTGCCTACGCATCCCAGCAAGCGCTGCGAGCCGGCGAGCACATGCGCAGTGGCCCCCGGGCTGCTCCACGGTGAGAGCGGGTCTGGGAGAGGGGCCGCCAGAGTGGGCTGAATGGCCTCCTCATGTACAGCAGTCTGTACAGGGGCTGATTGGTCTCCTGTCCCTGTGTAGCTGGCTCTAGAAGGGCTGAATGGTCTCCTGTCCCTGTGTAGCTGGCTCTAGAAGGGCTGAATGGTCTCCTGTCCCTGTGTAGCTGGCTCTAGAAGGGCTGAATGGCCTCCTCCTGTACAGCAGGCTCTAGAGGGGCTGAATAGCCTCCTGTCCCTGTACAGTTGGCAATAGAGGGGCTGAATGGCCTCATGTCCCAATATAGCAGGCAAAAGAGAGGCTGAATGGCCTGTCTCTAGGTCACAGTTTGCGCTGTGGGTGTAATGCAGGAGGGTCCAGTGTTACTCATTGCTGTCTCTCTCTCTGTCCCCCCGCAGCCCTGGACGCACCATGAGGCTCGGAGCCCTGCTGGCAGCAGCGACCCGGTTACCTCGCGGCTATCGTTATGGCACCAACCGGCCCTGGACCCTGGCGGCCCAGAGGCAGAACCCTCCTGGCCGCCAGCGCAGGAAAGTGTTTGTGGAACCCATCGCCCCAGAGGACTGGACCATCTTCCGGGGTGACACGGTGAGTGTGACGGGGGTGGGATGCACGGCCACACGCATGTAGAGATGTGAACAGACAGGCACACGCACACTGGCATGTGAACATAGGCATGCACACAGATTGCACATGCACAGACACACGTGCACACATATGTACACGCACAGATATAAGCACACACACAGGCGTGAACAGTCAGGCACATGTACAGATGGACTTGTGCACAGTTGCATGTGCACAGACACACAAGTACACATACGTGCACAGATGCAGATACAAACATATGCACACACCTATATACGCACACAGATGCAAGCACTCGTGTACAGGCATGAACAGACAGGCACATGCACACTGACATGCATACAGACAGGCACATGCACACTGACATGCATACAGACAGGCACATGCACAGACACAAATGCACACATGTATGCGTACAGACGCAGACACAAACATTAACGTGCGCACAGACACACGCACACCCATGTACAGCCAGACACGCAAAGCCATGTGCACACAGATACATGTACACATATGCAGGCACTCTGACACGGACAAGCACACAGGCATAGACACACGTGCAGACATGCACACGGATGCAGATGCAAACGTGCACACAGACATGCCCACAAGATGTGCACAGGCACACACCTACAGGCAAATGTGTGCACAGTCACATGCACATTGACACACACAGATGCGCGCACAGGCGGGTTCACAAGGAGGAGAATATCTGCTCTTGTCGAAAGCGGCAGAGTGATGTGTCTGACTGGCTTCTCACCGGCTGCGACGGTGGGCTGACGAGATTTGTGCGAGGATCCAGACTGACTGGTAGATGTTTACAACAAAATCCTGCATTTGTATAGCCCCTTCATCAAGATGGGGGTCACCAGAGGGGACACGGGTTAAAGAGAATAGGGAAAGGAACCGGAGGTGGGGGGGAGAATTCTGATGGAAACGCAGCAAGTTGGGATCTGGAAGGCGCTGCCTGAACGTGAGAAGATTTAGTCGGAACTTTCCACCACCACTGGGATATGGGGATCGAGGGATTGGTGGCGAATTGGGCCGTTCTCGGAAAGCGCTGGGACAGGAACGATGGGCTGATTGGCCTCCATTAGCTTTGCTGTCAGTGGGTTGTCATCAGGAAATGTCCCCCACCTTCCATTCCAGCAGCCCGGCCTTCCCCTGGATCAGGCTGCCCCTGGGGGCCCGGTGAGTGAGGCAGCGGGCGGAGAGGAGCGAGGCAGGGTGGCCTGGGACCACTCTGATGACTTGTGTTCCCTGCACTGTGGGTGGCACAGTGGGTTAGCACGGCTGTCTCACAGCGCCAGGGACCCGGGTTCGATTCCCGGCTAGGATCACTGTCTGTGCGGGGTTTGCATGTTCTCCCCATGTTTGCGTGGGTTTCCCCCCGTGGCCCGAGAGACGTACAGGTTAGGTGGTTTGGCCATGCTAAGTTGTCCCTTTAGTGTCCAAAGATGTGCAGGTTAGGGGGATTGGCCATGCTAAATTGCCCCTTGGTGTCCAAAGATGTGCAGGTTAGGGTGGATTGGCCATGCTAAATTGAGTTGAATTGGGTTGAGTGTGGTCAGTGCAAGCTCAATGGGCTGAATGGCCTTCCTCTGTACTGTATGGACTCTGTGATTCTCTTCTCATCCTGACCAGGTGGAGATCCTTAAGGGACGAGACGCAGGGAAGCAGGGGAAAGTCTCCCAGGTGATTCGAGCTCGGAACTGGGTGATCCTGGAGGGACTGAACACGGTGAGTGGGGAGAAAGTCCCAATCCAACGTTGGGTGAGGTCTGAGAGACGGGTGCTGGGGGCAGACCAGTCTCCTGAGTTGGCACAGGGTGTGCTGAGGTTCCCAGGGTGGGAATCCTTTTAGACAGAGGTACTCGCTCTGCTGGCATGCTTTCCTTTGTAAGGGGCACACGTACAGATCAGCAGAGCCCCCAAGTATCAGTCCTTCTCTTCCCAAGGATCCCAGTGTGCCTTTGCACTGCGGGAGGGTCGGCGCCGAGGGAGCACCGCACTGCGGGAGGGTGAGTGCTGAGGAAGCACCGCACTGTGGGAGGGTCGGTGCTGAGGGAGCGCCGTACTGTGGGAAGCTCAGTGCCGAGGGAGCGCCGCACTGCGGGAGGGTCGGTGCTGAGGGAGCGCCGCACTGTGGGAGGGTCAGTGCTAAGGGAGCGCCGCACTGTGGGAGGGTCGGTGCCGAGGGAGCGCCGCACTGTGAGAAGGGTCAGTGCTGAGGGAGCGCCGCACTGTGGGAAGGGTCGGTGCTGAGGGAGCGCCGTACTGTGGGAGGGTCGGTGCTGAGGGAGCGCCGCACTGTGGGAGGGTCGGTGCTGAGGGAGCGCTGTACTGTGGGAGGGTCGGTGCTGAGGGAGCGCCGCACTGTGGGAGGGTCGGTGCTGAGGAAGCGCCGTACTGTGGGAGGGTCGGAGCTGAGGGAGCGCCGCACTGTGGGAGAGTCGGTGCTGAGGGAGCGCCGCACTGTGGGAGAGTCGGTGCTGAGGGAGCGCCGCACTGTGGGAGGGTCGGTGCTGAGGGAGCGCCGCACTGTGGGAGGGTCGGTGCCGAGGGAGCGCCGCACTGTGGGAGAGTCGGTGCTGAGGGAGCGCCGCACTGTGGGAGGGTCGATGCCGAGGGAGCGCTGCACTGTGGGAGGGTCGGTGCTGAGGGAGAGCCGCACTGTGGGAAGGTCGGTGCTGAGGGAGCGCCGCACTGTGGGAGGGTCGATGCCGAGGGAGCGCCGTACTGTGGGAGGGTCGGTGCTGAGGGAGAGCCGCACTGTGGGAAGGTCGGTGCCGAGGGAGCGCCGCACTGTGGGAGGGTCGATGCTGAGGGAGCGCCGCACTGTGGGAGGGTCGGTGCTGAGGGAGCGCCGCACTGTGGGAGGGTCAGTACTGAGGGAGCGCCGCACTGCGGGAGGGTTGGTGCTGAGGGAGCGCCGTACTGCGGGAGGGTCAATACTGAGGGAGCGCCGCACTGCGGGAGCGGAAGAGAATCGTTCTGCCCAGTTGTTAACTCTTTCACACCTGTCTGAACCTCTTTCTTTGCAGCATTACCGCTACATTGGGAAGGTGGCAGGGGAGAGGGGGACGTATATTGCCAGCGAGGCCCCGCTGCTGTTAAAGGACGTGGCACTGGTGGACCCCAGCGATCGGTAAGTCATTGTCCAGCCTCGCTGTCCTACCGTGGGGTGTGGGGGGTCTCACAATCACCGTCCTGTGTCAATGGCTGCCTCCCTCATTCCACCCTCCCCCTCTCTCTCTCACAGGAAGCCTACTGCTGTCGACTGGAAATACACAGAGGAGGGAGAGAAAGTCCGAGTGTCCCCTCGCTCCGGCCGGATAATCCCCAAGCCGGTGTTCCAAAGGAAGGATGGGATTATCCCCGAACAGTGGAAAGGCAAGTTGCTCCCATCTCATCCTGTCCTGGGAGTGTTTGATGGTGGGACAGTGTAGAGGGAGCTTTACTCTGTATCTAACCCCGTGCTGTACCTGTCCTGGGAGTGTTTGATGGGGGGACAGTGTAGAGGGAGCTTTACTCTGTATCTAACCCCGTGCTGTACCTATCCTGGGAGTGTTTGATGGGGGGACAGTGTAGAGGGAGCTTTACTCTGTATCTAACCCCGTGCTGTACCTGTCCTGGGAGTGTTTGATGGGGGGACAGTGTAGAGGGAGCTTTACTCTGTATCTAACCCCGTGCTGTACCTGTCCTGGGAGTGTTTGATGGGGGACAGTGTAGAGAGAGCTTTACTCTCTATCTAACCCCCTTGTTGTGGTTAATTTCAGATGGGCCCAAAGATACCAGCGTTGAGGACGCGCTGGAGTGCTCGTACACACCTGCTCTGAAGACCTTTGAGGAAGATGTGATGGAGAAAATGGGGATAACGGAAAGCAGCCGTCCTCGGCCATCGTACTGGTACTAAACTCAATCCCGTTCCCAGACTGAGGAATGGGTCCTGAGTCCTGTCACGTGGGGATAGCTGGTACAGCCTTTGAAACACATCTCTCACCTGATTTGACACAATATTAATAAAGTTTTTGTTTAGAAAAGGATTAAGGCTTTGTTCCAGTTGATGTCGGTTTAATCTGGTGCCTCACAGCAAGCAGACCACTTCAGTCTGTAACTCTGTCTTTTGCCTCTCAAGTTTGCTGTCCCGTGGGATCAGAGTGGTTTGCCCGCACCCGCCTCCAACCCCGTGCTGTCTCTGAACCCTTTGCTGCTCCCTCTCTCTCTCTCTCTCCATAGTCCCGGGAATACAAGTGGTGTGTCTGTGTGTAACTCTGTGCTCGGAATTTAACCCTGTAAATCCCCAGGACCCATCTGAGGTATCTTGGGTTGGCACAGTGGGTTGGCGATTCCCAGCTTGGGTCTGTGCGGAGTCTGCATGTTCTCCCCGTGTCTGCGTGGGTTTCCTCCCACACTGTGAAAGATTTGCAGGTTGGGTGGATTGGCCATGCTAAATTCTCTCTCTGTGTACCCAAACAGACGCTGGAGTGTGGTGACTGGGGGAATTTTCACAGTAACTTCATTGCGCTGTTAATGTAAACCTATTTGTAACACTAATAAATAAACTTAGAAACACAAGTGAACCAGATGGGTTTATTTTTTATGACAAGCGAGGATAGTTGTCACGGTTGCCGTTAGAGACTCGTTGTCAGTCCCAGATTGTATTCGTGGAACTTAAATTCCCACCAGCTGCCCCGGGATGTGGGATTAGAACCGGCGTCTCCTCGTTAGTCTGGGCCTCTGCTTACCAATCCAGTGATATAATCACTGTGTCCCGCTCTGCCTAGCCATCCTTGTACACTGGTCTTTAAGCTCTGTCGTGAGTTGAACGGGAGATCGATGCGTTCTGTGGGCGCCAGACCGGCAGGTTTCCTGTTACCTTGTGGTATTTTGGGGCAAGTTTCAGACTGTTTTTTGGAACATAGAATTAGGAGCAGGAGTCGGCCATCTGACCCCTCGAGCCTGCTCCGTCATTCAATAAGATCATGGCTGATCTTTTCATGGACTCAGATCCACTTACCCGCCCACTCCCCTTAATTCCTTTACTGTTCAAAAATCTATCTGTCCTTGCCTTAAAATCATTCACTACATGGCTTCTAGAAGATTCTGCCCAAGAGAGAGAGGACACCACTCTGGTGTGATTGCTGTCACTTATTGGTCCCTCAAGTGATGTGACTCACTCCTGCTGTCCTGTTTTAAAGAGACAGGCACTGCTCCCCCACCTGCAAAGTCAGGATAATCAGGCTTGGAGTTTAAAGTTTATTTATTAGTGTCACAAGAACTGTGTACAGTTCTGGTCACCCTATTATAGAAAGGATATTATTAAACTAGAAAAAGTGCAGAAAAGATTTACTAGGATGCTACTGGGACTTGATGGTTTGAGTTATAAGGAGAGGCTGGATAGACTGGGACTTTTTTCTCTGGAGTGTAGGAAGCTGAGGGGTGATCTTATAGAGGTCTATAAAATAATGAGGGGCATAGATCAGCTAGATAGTCAATATCTTTTTCCCAAAGGTAGGGGAGTCTAAAACTAGAGGGCAAAGGTTCAAGGGGAGAGGTACAAAAGGGTCCAGAGCGGCAATGTTTTCACATAGAGGGTGGTGAGTGTCTGGAACGAGCTGCCAGAGGTAGTAGTAGAGACGGGTACAATTTTGTCTTTTAAAAAACATTTAGACAGTTACATGGGTAAGATGGGTCTAGAGGGATATGGGGCAAACGTGGGCAATTGGGATTAGCTTAGGGGTTTTAAAAAAAGGGCCACATGGACAAGTTGGGCCGAAGGGCCTGTTCGATGTTGTAAACCTCTTGTGACTCCAAGTAGGCTTACATTTACAATGCGATGAAATTACTGTGAAAATCCCCTAGTCGCCACACTCCAGCGCCTGTTCAGGTTACACTGAGGGAGAATTTAGCACGGCCGATCCACCCTAACCAGCACGTCTTTGGACTGTGGGAGGAAACTGGAGCATCCGGAGGAAACCCACGCAGACACGGGGAGAACGTGCAGACTCCACACAGACAGTGACCCAAGCTGGGAATCGAACCCAGGTCCCTGGCGCTGAGAGGCAGCAGTGCTAACCCACTGTGCTGACCACCTTCCCCCCCCACCCCCCTTCTGCCACCTCCACCTCTATCTCCTCCCCCGCCCCTCTCCACCCCGTAATCCTGTCAAACTCTGCTTTCCTCCTGCAGTCTGAACGACGATTGGTTAGGGGGATTGACCATGCTAAATTCTCCCTCAGAGTACCCGAACAGGTGCCAGAGTGTGGCAACCTGTGGATTTTCACAGTAACTTCATTGCAGTGTTAATGTCAGTTACTTGTGACACTAATAAATAAACTTTAAAACCTTTCTTCCTTCCTCCCCCTCATCCCTTCACCACACGCTTGAACGAAATAGGAACAGGAGGCCGCCATTCGGTCCCTTGGACCTGCTCCGCCATTCTGTAAGATCGTGGCTGCTCTGTTCACTAATCCACATTTCCATCTAGCTTAGTTTATTAGTGTCACAATTCGGCTTACATTAACAGTGCAGTGAAGTTACTGTGAAAATCCCCTAGTCACCACACTCCTGTTTGGGTACACTGAGGGAGAATTTAGCAAGGCCAATCCACACCCTAACCAGCACGCCTTTCGGACTGGGAGGAAACCCACACAGACACGGGGAGAACATGCAGATTCCCACAGTTCAGGATCTGATTTATTATTGTCCCATGTACTGGGATACAGTGAAAAGTTTTGTTTCTCGCTCGCTATACAGACAAAACATACCATTCAGAGAAGGAAAGGAGAGAGTGCAGAATGTAGTGTTACAGTCACAGCGAGAAAGATCAACTTAATGCGAGGTAGGTCCATTCAAAAGTCTGACAGCAGCAGGGAAGAAGCTGTTCTTGAGTCGGTTGGTACGTGACCTCAGACTTCTGTATCTTTTTCCCAACGGAAGAAGGTGGAAGAGAGAATGTCCGGGGTGCGTGGGGGGGTCCTTGATGATGCCGGCTGCTTTTCCCGAGGCAACGGGAAGTGTAGACAGAGTCAATGGATGGGTTGAGTGACTGTGTGAAGAGAAAGGAGGCACGACGGAGGACTGTTTACTCAGAAGAGAACTGACATCGCTCACCAATGCAGACACGGGGAGAATGTGCAGACTCCGCACAGACAGTGACCTGAGCGGGAATCGAACCCAGGTCCCTGACGCCGTGAGGCAGCAGTGCTAACCCACTGTGCCAACACAGAGGATATGTTCACTGCTGGTCGGAGCGTCCGGAGGTGCGCAGGAGGGTACGAGGAGAGTGAGCGGGTGGCAGATGGGAGATCCCAGTGGAGTGGTCAACCTTGGGCAGACGCCGTGTGCCTGTGCCAGCTGGTGGAAAGAGCCGCCACTCATCGATCGGGCACTACATCCGCGATGGACCACCTTCCATACGGGAATGATGTCCCTCAGTGGACCACAGTCCCTCATTCCCCCGGGCTGAGTGTTAACTGGAGTCTCAAATCCCTCAAGTGCACACACCACAGATAGAAAATGTCCCCTTTGTCTCTCTCTCTGTAACACTACAGGGAGCTGTTCAGTCTGATGGATTCACGCTGTAAACTCTCTCATACCCACACACACAAACACACGCCTTAGCTCTTGGAGGGAGGAGCTCTGAGCATCACCCAATTCTACCATGGAAGGGATTTGCTTGGTGATTTGACTGCGGACTTTGTTTTCAGTGTATGGAGAGAGAGTGGGTTCTCGATGCACAGTCTGTCACGGTGAGGATTTACAGTTCAGGAACAGAGAGCGGGTTCTCGATGCGCAGTCTGTCACAGAGAGGATTTACAGTTCAGGAACAGAGAGAGAGCGGGTTCTCGATGCGCAGTCTGTCACAGAGAGGATTTACAGTTCAGGAACAGAGAGTGGGTTCTCGATGCGCAGTCTGTCACGGTGAGGATTTACAGTTCAGGAACAGAGAGTGGGTTCTCGATGCGCAGTCTGTCACGGTGAGGATTTACAGTTCAGGAACAGAGAGCGGGTTCTCGATGCGCAGTCTGTCACAGAGAGGATTTACAGTTCAGGAACAGAGAGAGAGCGGGTTCTCGATGCGCAGTCTGTCACAGAGAGGATTTACAGTTCAGGAACAGAGAGAGAGCGGGTTCTCGATGCGCAGTCTGTCACAGAGAGGATTTACAGTTCAGGAACAGAGAGAGAACGGGTTCTCGATGCGCAGTCTGTCACAGAGAGGATTTACAGTTCAGGAACAGAGAGAGAGCGGGTTCTCGATGCGCAGTCTGTCAGAGAGGATTTACAGTTCAGGAACAGAGAGAGAGCGGGTTCTCGATGCGCAGTCTGTCACAGAGAGGATTTACAGTTCAGGAACAGAGAGAGAACGGGTTCTCGATGCGCAGTCTGTCACAGAGAGGATTTACAGTTCAGGAACAGAGAGAGAACGGGTTCTCGATGCGCAGTCTGTCACAGAGAGGATTTACAGTTCAGGAACAGAGAGAGAGCGGGTTCTCGATGCGCAGTCTGTCACAGAGAGGATTTACAGTTCAGGAACAGAGAGAGAGCGGGTTCTCGATGCGCAGTCTGTCACAGAGAGGATTTACAGTTCAGGAACAGAGAGAGAGTGGGTTCTCGATGCGCAGTCTGTCACAGAGAGGATTTACAGTTCAGGAACAGAGAGCAGGTTCTTGATGCGCAGTCTGTCACAGAGAGGATTTACAGTTCAGGAACAGAGAGCGGGTTCTCGATGCACAGTCTGTCACAGAGAGGATTTACAGTTCAGGAACAGAGAAAGAGAGAGAGCGGGTTCTCGATCCACAGTCGGTCACGGCGAGGATTTACAGTACAGTTGCAGTCTCAGAGTTTGGGAGTGTCCTCATCGTTCGCTGACACAGTTCGGAGTTTGTCCTTCACATGGAGGCCGGCACATTATGGTCCCCTTATGATCCACCCTCTCCTGGGCCAGAGGCTCCCCTGTTCGATCCCTGGCCTTTGCAGCCACCAGCACAAAGTTCCTGGGGGAGAAAGTGGGGTCGAACAGGGGGATGAGTTCACAGGGAAAGCCTGCAGAGAGAGTTCAATAGCCACAGAATTAGCAGGTTCAGCAGGGAGCGGCTGGAACTATACTGTCTCGGTGGGAGAATGGGACTGGACAAGTGGCTCCTGGAGAGAGCTAGCATGGACACAGTGGGCTGAATGGCCTGCTGTGCTCTAAGCGTTGCAATGCTCCTGAATTTCCAACTGGATTTACTGGTGACCGTCTTATATCGACGGCTTGCCCCACCCGTCTCATTCTCCCCCTCCCTCATTCCCATTCTCCCCCCCCCGTCACATTCTCTCCCCCCACCACCCCACCCCCGCTCTCATTCTCTCCCCCCACCCCACCCTCATTCTCCCCCCCACCGCACCCCCCGCTCTCATTCTCCCCCCCACCCCCCTCGCTCCTTACTCTGCTCCTTGAGGTAGATGACTCTGTCGAGGAGGATGAGAGATTCGATGGCCGGTGCCAGCATCAGGCTGAGACAGAAATACGCCACTACCCTCCGTTCCTGGGCCAGCATCGACTGCACCCGGCCAGCGTCCCAGCGGGCCCCGGGGTCCATCCCCAGCTTCTGCAGGCCGGCCCGGGCGTAGCTGAGGAAAGAGAGAGGCCGGGAGAGGGTGGGTGTTAGTGTCTCTGCCCTCCGACCCTCGATCTCCTCTCCCCACGCTGCCCCCCACCTTCACCACCCGCGCTGCCACTCACTGGGAAAGTGGGCGAGCAGAGGGTGGGAGTCCCAGTCTGGCCTGTCCTTGATGGGTAAGCTTATTCCCCCCCACAACCACCTAGACAGGTTTCCTACCGCCCCCCCCCCCCCCCAACTCCGCCAGGAGAGATTTCCTGCCCTGGCCAGTTCTCACCTTCCCCTCCAGTGAGGTCTGAAAGCTCTCAGACGCTGCTATCCTGTGTAGGTTCAGCACAGACACTGCAGCTCCCCCAGACTGAACACTCTGCAATTCCCTTCCTAAACCTCTTTCCCATCCTGACCCCCCCTCCCCATCTTTCTTTCACCCCCTTCCCACTTCTGCCCCATTTCTCTCTCCCCCCACTCTCTCTCTCCTTCCTTCCCCCTCTCTCCACCTCCACAGGAGAATTTCACAGTAATTTCATTGCAGTGTGAATGTAAGCCTTACTTGTGACTAACAAATAAACTTTAAACCTCCCCTCCCTCCCTGTCTCTCCTCCTCTCTCTCTCTCCCCCCTCACTCTGAGACTCCCTCCCTAAACCTTTCTCCTCTCTCTCCTCCCTCCCACTCTCTCTCTTCCCCCTTCCTATTCTCTCATGTCCCTTTCCTCCCCGTCTCTCCTTTCCCCCCCTCTCTCTCTCTCCCTCCATCTCTCTCTTTCTCCTCCCCCTTTCCTGTCTCCCTCTCCCCGCCTCCTCATTTCTCTCTCTGCACCCCCTCTCTCTGCCCTCTCCCCATTTCTCTCTCCTGTCTCCACCCCTCTCTCCCACCTCTCTCCCCCCTCCCTCCCCCTTTCCTGTCTCTCCCCCCCTCCCCATTTCTCTCTCCACCTCCCCCCTCTCCCACCTCCCTCCCCTTCTCTCTCCCCATTTTACTCTCCCTCCCTCTTTCCTGTCTCTCCCTCCCCCTCTTGTCTCTCTATCTGTGAGTGAACGGGGTGAGTTCCTTGCTGTTAGGAGCAGGTTTCTTACCCTTCAAAGGGGAGGAGGTGGGTGTTCTTGGGGGTTTGGACTCCAGGCCTCCTGAGGGAGGGGTTGAGCTGACGGATGATGGTCTCCAGCGCTGCCCTGTAGCAGTGTACCCGCAGTCCAGCGTCCTCCCGCTTCAGCCGCCCAGCGTAGTCCTCGATGGCGTGGCAGGCCAGCTCCCGGAGCTTGTAGGGTAGCTTGTGTCCTGGGAGACCCCTCACCCAGGTGCTCATGGGGTATCCGCACTCCGAGTCCCCTTGCTGAACCGGGGCCGCAGGCTCCTCCGGGGTGCTGGCCTTCATGTAGCAGCAGGAGACGGCAGTCAGTCCCACCACGCTGGGGCAGTGGGTGAAGTGACGCAGTGCCGCAGGGCCCAGGTCCCCACAGGCGTGAAGCCCCGTCAGCACCAGGGGGACTCCCAGCCTCCAGCAGCCCCCCTCTCCCTGCTTCTCGGGGCTATCCTCCGACTCCAGCAGCTGAAGGAAATCTTCCCAGGGCGCCCTGGGGTCCACCCGTCCCAGCTGGTGACGGGGGAGGGGGACGCGGGCAGACCCAGCGCTCAGGCTCCCTCTGTCGCTGTCGCTCTGCACACAAAGCACAGGGTCACAATCCTGCCAGGGTGAGGGTTACCCACCCACAGCCTACCCCCAGACTCTCTGCTTCCTCCCCATTCCCACTCTCCCCCTCCTCACCCCCCCCCTACTCTACCCCCTTCACCCCCACACACTCTCTCCCCCACTTGCCCAACTCTCCCCCCACGTCCCACCAACTTTACTCCCTTCTCCCTCTCCCCCCACTCTCTCCCCCTTCCCCCATACTCTCTGCCCCACTGCCCCCCCACCCCCCTACTCTCCTCTCTCCCCCCCACTCCTCTCTCCCCCACCTCCTCCCACTCTACTCTCTCCCCTTCCTCCCCACTTCCCTACTCTCCTCTTCCCCCCCCACCCTCCTCCCCTCCACCCTCCTCCTTCCCCTTCCCCCCACCATTCTCCTCCCCCCTACTTTCTCCCCTACTCTTTCCCCCTTCCCCCCACCCAATCAAAGCCCCTCCACCACCCATCCCAGAGCCTCCCCCTCCCTCCCCAAACACAGTGCTCACACCAATGCAGGGCTTTCTCACCTTCGAGCTCCTTGCTGCCTCTTTGTGTAGGCTCAGTAGCAGCTCCCTGTCGTAGTGCTTGGCCCTGGTAACCAGCGCCCCTTCCGCCTCCACCCCAGTGAGGGACAGCCCGTGTCTAAAGGCAAGGTAGCGAGACAGGTGGCCCTGGAGGGAAGAGGCAGGGGAGGAGGAGGGAAGAAAGAGAGTGACGGGTCGGACAGAGGGATTCGATATTCACTCTCGGTTCTGAGATAGAGTTTATTTATCAATGTCACAAGTCAGCTTACATTAACACCGCCATGAAGTTATTGTGAAAATCCTCTAGTCGTCACACTATGGCACCTGTTTGGGTATGCTGAGGGAGAATTTAGCACGGCCAATCCCCCTAACCTGTACACCTTTCTAACTGTGGGAGGAAACCGGAGCACTCGGAGGAAACCCACACAGACACGAGGAGAAGTGCAGACTCCACACAGACAGTGACCCGAGGCAGGAATCGAACCCGGGTCCCTAACGCAGTGAGGCAGCAGCGCTAACCCACCATACCGCCGTGCCTAGCTCACACACTGGCTATTCGACCAGGGAGGTTCTCACCAATGGCTGGAGTCACTCCTGAGGGATGATGAATGGAGAGGTAGGCTGGCATCTCTGCGGAGAACTCCAAGAAGAGTTGACAAGGGGAGGTGCTGAGGAAGTATTTGCCACTCACTGCTCCCACCCCCCACCCCTCAGGAACTCTGGGGCACAGTCTCAGGATACAGGGGCGACCATTTCACACTGAGGTGAGGAGAAACTCCCTCACATGGAGGGTTGTGATATCTCCAACCCCACCCGAACCTTCATTCAAAGCTACAGACCTCCATGGGCTCCCACCCCCAGAGAAACCAGGGACACCCACCCCCCGAGAAACCATGGACCCCCACCCCCCCCCCAGAGAAACCACGGACCCCCACCACCACCCCCCCACCGCCCCCACCCCCAAGAGAAACCCACACTCTTCACAAACAACTCTAGAGAAACATCTTGTAAAATGTCCACAACAGGCAGAGGGCAAAAGACCTTTGGATCCCCCCCACCCCCCCATGCCCTGGGTTTCCGGAGGGCAGAACGTGGGAAAGCAGCCTGGAATGTGTTAGAATAGTCAACATTAGATGTAAGAAAGGCCCAGATGAGGTCTTCAGCAGTCAATGAGCTGAGAAAGAGTGGGGTGAGGTTACAGAGCTGCAAAGAGGCAGTCTCTGTGATGAGGCAGAGGGGACACTGGGGATAAACGTGACACTGAGGCCGAGCCCAGAGTGCGGACGGTCAGTTTGTGTGTTACTGTACCTGGCCGGATCCGATGTCCACCACATGCTTGCACCCAGTGGCCTCACACAGTTTCTTCACCACCTGGTGGAGAACAGAGAGAGACTACCTCAGAACTTGCTGTCCATTACCTGACTCACAGCCCCGTTTCCATTTGGTGTGTCGGTCAGTCCCATAATACAAACTGCACTGTATCCACCAGGCTAACTTTTCATTTTCTCTTTCTCTCTCTTTCTCCATGTTAACTGACAACCCTCATGTTCTGGGGAAACATCCCAAAGTAGTCCCTTCTAAGGCCTTGACATCCCTTCTGAAGCTCAGGCCTAGAACTGGACAAAATATTCCATCGTGGACACACCTCTGACGTGCCATTCGATGGCTGATCTGACACAATCCTCAACTCCACTTCCCTGCCTTATCCCCTCGATTCCTCTCCTGATTAAAAATCTGCCTTGAATGTACTTAATGACCCAGCCTCTACAGCCCTCTGCAGGAAAGAATTCCATCTCCCTGGCCCTGCTCTCCACTCTGGAACACCTCGATAACAAGGACACCCATGTCAGGCTTCTATTCTTTGCTTACAGCTCCGTTTTCAACACCAACCATTATTCCCACGAAACTCATCTCCAAACTCCGTGGTCTGGGTCGCTGCTCCTTCCTCTGCCGCAGGATCCCGAACCCACAGACGACAATCAGTAAGGATAGGCAACAACACCTCCCCCACGATCATCCTCAACACCGGTGCCCCACAAGGCTGTGTTCTCAGCCCCCTCACTACACTCCTTATACACCTCAGACTGTGCGGCCAAATTCCCCTCCAATTCGAGTTTCCAGTTTGCTGACGACACGTACCAACCGACTCAAGCATCTTCCCCACTGCTGTCAAGACTTTTGAATGGACCTATCTCACATTAAGTTGATCTTTCTCTACACCCTCGCTGTGATTGTAACACTACATTCTGCACCCTCTCCTTTCCTTCTCTATGAACGGTATGCTTTGTCTGTATAGCACGCAAGAAACAATACTTTTCACTGTATCCCAATACACGTGACAATAATAAATCAAATCAAATAGGTCTGGTCTGATCTGATGTAATAAACCTCAACTCCACTTTCCCGCCTTAAAGTTGAAAGTTAAAGTTTATTTATTAGTGTCACAAGTAGGCTTACATTAACAATGCAACGAAGTTACTGTGAAACTCCCCTAGTAGCCACACTCCTGTTCGGGTTACACTGAGGGAGAATTCAGCACGGCCAGTCCACCTAACCCGCACGTCTTTGGACTGTGGGAGGAAACCGGAGCACCCGGAGGAAACCCATGCAGACATGGGGGGAGGGAGAACGTGCAGACTGTGCGCAGACAGTGACCTGAGCCGGGAATCGAACCCAGCTCCCTGGTGCCGTGAGGCTGCAGTGCCACCCCTCGATTCCTTTACGAATTAAAAATCTGTCTCGAACATGCCCAACGACCCAGCCTTTACAGGAAAGAATTCCACCACATCTGCCTGTCCCCTGGCACCACTGGTGATTTACCCTTGCCCCTCCCGTTAATCCCCACAGCACCTCCCACGCTCTCTGCTGCTGCACAGGCCGTTACCCCCGCCCCCTTACCGCGCCCAGCCTCCGGATCTCGTGCTGCTTTTTGGGTTTGACGTGCCTCCTGAAGTGGTGACTCAGCCTCGAGCTCTGGCTGTGGTTGGCCTGGAATTCCTGCGGCCTGTTGCCCCCTCCCGGAGGAGGGGGCGAGCCGCCCCGGGGCTGCCGTGGGAAGGACAGCGCTTGGGCAGAGGCCCGGTAGGCCAGCAGCGAGAGCGGCCACACTGAATCGCGCCTGAGGAAGAGATGAGAGAGGAAAGAGTCAGTGGATTCCCGTCTCCATACCTTCCCACTCCCAGGGGCACTGGCCAAGATCGAGCCCCTGTACCCTCACCCAATTCACTGAAACCAGAGGCTGCTATAACAAACTCTGGACAGTTTCCAGCTTAATCTCTCCATTATGGTGGTTACTACAGAGTCTATTTACACGGCAGGCAGTCTACAGAGTCTATCTACACGGCAGACAGTCTACAGAGTCTATTTACACGGCAGACAGTCTACAGAGTCTATTTACACAGCAGACGGTCTACAGAGTCTATTTACACGGCAGACAGTCTACAGAGTCTATTTACACGGCAGGCAGTCTACAGAGTCTATTTACACGGCAGACAGTCTACAGAGTCTATTTACACGGCAGACAGTCTACAGAGTCTATTTACACGGCAGACAGTCTACAGAGTCTATTTACACGGCAGACAGTCTACAGAGTCTATTTACACGGCAGACAGTCTACAGAGTCTATTTACACGGCAGGCAGTCTACAGAGTCTATTTACACGGCAGGCAGTCTACAGAGTCTATTTACACGGCAGACAGTCTACAGAGTCTATTTACACGGCAGACAGTCTACAGAGTCTATTTACACGGCAGACAGTCTACAGAGTCTATTTACACGGCAGGCAGTCTACAGAGTCTATTTACACAGCAGACGGTCTACAGAGTCTATTTAAACAATGTACTGCAGCAAACAGATTTTGATTACATTCCCTCGAAATGCTGTGTCAAAGATGCTATATAAATGCAAGTTGTTGTTGTCTTTAGTTCCTTGTCTGAGGTGATGTCTTACCCCACACAAGGTCCCCGTTCCAGCAGCAGTGTTGACATCTGTGGGGCGGTCAGGTTGGACAGTGTCGCCTGCCAGGATGGTGGTACCTTCTCCCACAAGTTTTCACTGAAGAATTCCTAGGAAAACAGAATGGGAGGAAGTGAGACAGGATGAAAAGGAGGAACACCATTTCCATGGCAAAATGCCTCGACCAATCAAGGGGAGGTCTTCCCAACAATTTTCTCGTGCAGTGCAAGTTGTTGCTCCCTTTGAAATTTGGTATTCTTGCCTCTGTCCTGATAAGTGCAAGAGCAAAAGCTTCGACAGGTAGTCTCTTTCTCCAGCAACATAAAAATGTATGTTACTGCGACACAGCAACAGATGCGTCGAGTGGAGATGGAAATGAAAATGATATTTAGACCACAAGGCATAGGAGCAGAATTAGGCCACTCGGCCCATCAAGTCTGCTCTGCCATTCAATCATGGCTAATATTTTTTTCATCCCCCATTCTCCTGCCTTTTCCCAATAACCCCTGATTCCCTTATTAATCAAGAACCTATCTATCTCTGTCTTAAAGAAACTCAATGACCCGGCCTCCTCTGGTGCTCACCCTCTGACAGCGCGCCGCTTCCTCTGGCGCTCACTCTGACAGTACGCCACTTCTGTTGGCGCTCACCATGAGACAGCGCAGCACTTCCTCTGGCACTCACCCTGCGACACTGCGACGCTTCCTCTGGCGCTCACTCTGACAGTACGCCACTTCCTTTGGCGCTCACCATGAGACAGCGCAGCACTTCCTCTGGCACTCACCCTGAGACAGTGCGACACTTCCTCTGGTGCTCACCCTGCGACACTGCGACGCTTCCTCTGGCGCTCACCCTGAGACACTGCGACGCTTCCTCTGGTGCTCACCGAGACACTGCGACGCTTCCTCTGGCACTCACCCTGAGACAGCGCGGCGCTTCCTCTGGCACTCACCCTGAGACAGCGCGACACTTCCTCTGGCGCTCACCCTGAGACAGCGCAACACTTCCTCTGGCGCTCACCGAGACAGCGCGACACTTCCTCTGGCGCTCACCCTGAGACAGCGTGACACTTCCTCTGGCACTCACCCTGAGACAGCGCGACGCTTCCTCTGGCGCTCACCCTGAGACAGCGCGACACTTCTTCTGGTGCTCACCCCTGCGATAGTGCGACACTTCCTCTGGCGCTCACCCTGCGATAGTGCGACACTTCCTCTGGCGCTCACCCTGAGACAGCACGGCGCTTCCTCTGGCACTCATCCTGAGACAGCATGGCGCTTCCTCTGGCGCTCACCTTGCAGCAAAGGAAACTGGCAAGACTGCATCTGGGTGTATTGTGTATGGTATTTGTCTTCTCATTGAAGGAAAGTTGTAAATGAGAGGCTGGTTTGCGTGTGTGGACTGGGCTTCGTTCACGATCCTTTGTAGTTTCTTATGCATTAATAAAGAACCTGTGGTGTTTTTGCTTTTGTATAAAGAGATCATTTTCAGCAATCAGCACCTCGGAGGCCAACTTACGATCACGTAGGTGTCCAGGATGTGTGAGTAGGTGGATAGCAGGCGTATGATGTCCACTGCTCGCTGTTTCTGCTGCTCCAAGAGCAGCCGATGGTGCTCAGGCAACACCATTGCTGGTTCCAGCAGACACCGGAGGAAGTGGTGCGCTGTGGGAGGGGGAGCGCCAGAAAAGGAAGCACGCTGTCGGAGTGCGATTGCCAGAGGAAGAGCGCACTGTGGGAGAGTGTGCGCCAGAGTAAGCGGTGCGCTGTTAGTGGTGGAGTATCAGAGGAAGCGGCGTGGGGGATGGAGGGGGAGCGCCAGAGGAGTTGGCGCGCTAACGGCGTGCGATTGTCAGAGAAAGTGGCACACTGTGGGAGGGGGAGCGCTATTGGAATGCGACTGCCAGAGGAAGCAGCGCGCTGTGGAACGGTGAGCACCAGAGGAAGCGGCACGCTGTGGGAGTGCGATCGCCAGAGGAAGCGGCACGCTGTGGGAGTGCGATCGCCAGAGGAAGCGGCGCGCTGTGGGAGTGCGATCGCCAGAGGAAGCGGCGCGCTCTTGGAGTGCGATCGCCAGAGGAAGCGGCGCGCTGTGGGAGCGCGATCGCCAGAGGAAGCGGCGCGCTGTGGGAGCGCGATCGCCAGAGGAAGCGGCGCGCTGTGGGAGCGCGATCGCCAGAGGAAGCGGCGCGCTGTGGGAGCGCGATCGCCAGAGGAAGCGGCGCGCTGTGGGAGTGCGATCGCCAGAGGAAGTGGCGCGCTGTTGGGGTGCGATCGCCAGAGGAAGCGGCGCGCTGTGGGAGTGCGATCGCCAGAGGAAGTGGCGCGCTGTGGGAGTGCGATCGCCAGAGGAAGCGGCGCGCTGTGGGAGTGCGATCGCCAGAGGAAGCGGCGCGCTGTGGGAGTGCGATCGCCAGAGGAAGCGGCGCGCTGTGGGAGCGTGAGTGCCAGAGGAAGTGGCACGCTGTTGGTGGTGCAGTGCCAGGGGAAGTGGTGCGCTGTTAAGAGGTGGAGTGCCAGACGAGGCGGCGCGCTATTGAGTGCGATTCCCATATGAAGTGACAGTCTGCTGGAGGGGGAGCGCCAGAGGAAGGACCGTGCTGTCAGAAGATGAGCGCCAGAGGAAGTGGCGCACTGTGGGTCAGTGCCGAGGGAGCGCCGCACTGTGGGAGGGTCGGCGCCGAGGGAGCGCCGCACTGCGGGAGGGTCGGCGCCGAGGGAGCGCCGCACTGCGGGAGGGTCGGCGCCGAGGGAGCACCGCACTGCGGGAGGGTCGGCGCCGAGGGAGCGCCGCACTGCGGGAGGGTCGGTGCTGAGGGAGCGCCGCACTGTGGGGAGGGTCGGTGCCGAGGGAGCGCCGCACTGCGGGAGGGTCGGTGCTGAGGGAGCGCCGCACTGTGGGGAGGGTCGGTGCCGAGGGAGCGCCGCACTGCGGGAGGGTCGGCGCCGAGGGAGCGCCGCACTGTGGGGAGGGTCGGTGCCGAGGGAGCGCCGCACTGTGGGAGGGTCGGTGCCGAGGGAGCGCCGCACTGTGGGAGGGTCGGTGCCGAGGGAGCGCCGCACTGTGGGGAGGGTCGGTGCTGAGGGAGCGCCGCACTGCGGGAGGGTCAGTAACGGTTTTTCCGCGCGCCGCTCTGCCCAGAACCAGAAGCCCCGCCTCCCCACTCTCTGACTGGCAGCTACTCCCTGTGACTGGCAGCCGCACCAGCCAATTAGCATACAGTTTCCCTGAATGACACCCAATCGGCAGCCGCTCTATTGTGCAAAGGCGGGCTTTGTGCGTTGGAGCGGACGTCCCACCTCCCTCTCTCTACCATTGGCCATGGCTCCTTCTGACTGACAGCCGCTCTACCCAATGGACAACGGTTTTGAAGATTGTCATCCCTTCGGACCAATCGACGTCCGCATTCTGTGAAGAGGCGGGAATTGAGTTTGGAGCGGACGTCCCGCCTCTATCTCTCTTTGATTGGCCCTGCTCCCTCTAACTGACAGCCACTCTACCCAATGGCTGTCCAGTCTTGCGGATGGCTATCCTCCGTGTAGAGGCGGGATTTACTTTGGACCGGACGTCCCTCCTCTTCCTCTCTGCGACTGGCGGTTGCTCCTTCTGACTGACATCCTCTCCATCCATCCAGCGCCAAGATCTTCTGAGTGACAAGGTCGGCTGGCCATTTGGAGGCCGCAATGTGGCCTCCGTGGTGGGATATGCCTTGGAGCGAACGTCCCCGCCTCCGCCTATCTCCGATTGGCGAACGGTCCCTCTGACTGACGGCCGCGCTACTCCAATCAGCGCCTTCATTTACTGATTGGCATCGTTTCCAACCATTCGGCGACTGCGTTCAGTGAAGTGGCGGGAATTGCCTTTGGAGCGGACATCCCACCTCTCCCTCTTTGTGACAGACACTCTTTTCAGCCAATGAGAGCCAGACCATTCTGAATGACAGCCTCATTCACCAATCAACCACCGTCCTTCTCGGGGGAGGCGGATTTTGTTCCCCCGCAGGAGGCCCCGCCCCCCTCTATCTGCGGCTGGTCGACCGTCACTCTGATGGACAGCACGGCCACCCAATCACCGGATGAGTTCCCTGATGGACAGCCCCCGAAGCCAATGGACGTTCTCCGCCGCACTTTGACCGCCCACCGGAACCTCTCCCCTGGCCCGCCCACTGACTCCGGAAGCTGTCGGTGGCGTGCTAAGGCCTGGACGCCGGATCCGCGACACCGGGTGAGAGCGGGGTGTGGAGATCTTGGGGAATGGGGAGGAAAACACCGTCCCTGAGCCTCAACATGAGGCCTCCCAGAGCCCAATAGCCAGGGGAGGGGTGATGACCTTCGTGATTCAACAGCCACCGTGTGTGATGCCCCTCGTGGTTCAATAGCCACTATGTGTGTTTGTGTGAGGCCACACGTGGTTCAATAGCCACTATGTGTGATGCCCCTCGTTGATCAATAGCCACTGTGTGTGTGTGTGTGTGAGTGAGGCCACACGTGGTTCAATAGCCACTGTGTGTGTGTGAGGCCACATGTGGTTCAATAGCCAGTGTGTGTGAGGCCATACGTGGTTCAATAGCCACTGTGTGTGTTTGTGTGAGGCGACACGTTGTTCAATAGCCACTATGTGTGATGCCCCTCGTTGTTCAATAGCCACTGTGTGTGTGTGTGAGTGAGGCCACACGTGGTTCAATAGCCACTGTGTGTGTGTGAGGCCACACGTGGTTCAATAGCCAGTGTGTGTGTTTGTGTGAGGACACACGTGGTTCAATAGCCACTGTGTGTGTTTGTGTGAGGACACACGTGGTTCAATAGCCACTGTGTGTGTGTGTGTGTGTGTGTGTGTGTGTGAGAGGCCACACGTGGTTCAATAGCCACTGTGTGTGTGTGAGGCCACACGTGGTTCAATAGCCACAGTGCGTGTGATGTCTTTCCTGGTTCAATAGTCATTGTATGCAATGCCCTTTTTGGGTTAATATCCACTGTTTATAACGAGCCTCCTGGTTCAATAGCCGCTGTGTGTGTGGCACCCCTCCTGGTTCAATAGCCAGTGTATTTGATGCCTTTCCTATTGCAATAGCCACTGTGTATGAGATGTCACACCTGGATCAATAGCCACTCTGTGTGTGAGACCACTCTTGGTACAATAGCAAATGTATGTGTTGCCTTTCGTGGTTCAATAGCCACTGTGTGTGTGTGAGAGACCATACTCGGTTCAATAACCACTGTGTGTGTGACGCCCCACTTGGTTCAATAGCCACTGTTTCTGATGCCTTCCCCGGTACAATAGCCACTGTATGTGTGATGCCCACTCTTGTTCAATAGCCGTCTGGACAGTGAGAGGCTCAAATTTTATGGATAGGCTGGGACTTTCTTGCGCTGGAGCGTAGGAGGATGAGGGGGTGACCTTACAGAGATCTACAAAATCATGAGGGGCGTAGATCAGGTGAATCGCTGGGGTCTTTTCCCCCAGGGTAGGGGGAAATCCAAAACTAGAGGGTTAAGGGTGAGAGAGGAAAGGGAGGACTCGAGGGGTAAATTTTTCCACACCGAGGGTGGTGCGTGTGTAGAATGAGCTGCTGGAGGGGGAGGTAGAGGTGGCTATAATTGCAAAATTTAAAAGACGTGTGGACTGGTACATGGATGGGAAAGGTTTAGAGGGATACGGGCCACACAGGTAAATGGGACTAGTTCAGATTAGAAAACATGGTTGATACAGACAGGTTAGGATGAAGGGCCTGTTTCCCTGCTGTATATTCTGTGACTCTATTACTAGCTGCGCCGCAGCGTGGGAGGTTCGTTGCCGAGGCAGGGTCAGTGCTGAGGGAGTGCCGCACTGTGGGAGGGTCGGTGCTGAGGGAGCGCCGCACTGTGTGAGAGTCAGTGCCGAGGGAGCGCCGCACTGTGGGAGGGTCGGTGCCGAGGGAGCGCCGCACTGTGGGAGGGTCGGTGCCGAGGGAGCACCGCACTGTGGGAGGGTCGGCGCCGAGGGAGCGCCGCACTGTGGGAGGGTCGGCGCCGAGGGAGCGCCGCAGTGCAGGAGGGTGGGTGCCGAGGGAGCGCCGCACTGCGGGAGGATCTGTGCTGAGGGAGCGCTGCACTGTTGGAGGGTCAGTGCTGAGGGAGCGCTGCACTGTGGGGAGGGTCGGTGCTGAGGGAGCTCCGCACTGCAGGAGGGTGGGTGCTGAGGGAGCGCCGCGCTGCGGGAGGGTCAGTGCTGAGGGAGCGCCGCACTGCGGGAGGGTCGGTGCTGAGGGAGCGCTGCACTGCGGGAGGGTGGGTGCTGAGGGAGCGCCGTGCTGTGGGAGGGTCCCCAGTTCTTGGGCTGACATTTATCCCTCAGTCGTTAGAAAAATATACATCATTTCACAAGGTTACTGATATCGATGTTTTAATTGCACCCTTGGACACCGGGAAGTCACAATTACAAGTGACTTGTCGCAGTGGGCTGAAGTGTCAGATAGTCTCCTACTCACTGCCTGGGACACGGTGTCAAGTCTGTCCTGTCCCTGAACATGATGACCTTTCTGAGTAACCCGGGGTTCCGCTTAGGTCGTTTACCTACTTTTACATGTTGGTAAACCCTACTCCGAATGGCATCCGCTATGTGAGCGCGCAGCCTCCCCCTTGATGAGGAAACCAATGGCACTTTTGCCTCACCTGTCTGGGGGGATTGAAAGAATTGGCATTTGGATGTGGAAATTGGACCGAGTCCTGCATTCTCCCCCACTCCCCGACGTGGGAGCGAGTCCCACGTTCTCCCCCCTGTGGGAGCGAGTCCTGCATTCTCCCCACTCCCCCTGTGGGAGCGAGTCCTGCATTCTCCCCCCACTCCCCCCTGTGGGACCGAGTCCTGCATTCTCCCCCACTCCCCCCTGTGGGAGCGAGTCCCACGTTATCCCCCACTCCCCCTGTGGGAGCGAGTCCTGCATTCTCCCCCAGTCTCCCTGTGGGACCGAGTCCTGCATTCTCCCCCAGTCTCCCTGTGGGACCGAGTCCTGCATTCTCCCCCCACTCCCCCCTGTGGGAGCGAGTCCCACGTTATCCCCCACTCCCCCTGTGGGAGCGAGTCCTGCATTCTCCCCCAGTCTCCCTGTGGGAGCGAGTCCCGCATTCTCCCCCACTCCCCCTGTGGGAGCGAGTCCTGCATTCTTATCTTCTTTCTGTGAACACCCTTTGAGTTTTACCTCCTCTATCCATTACATCCCCTCCCTATCTCTGTAACCCCCTACAGTCCCTACACCCCCTCCCTATCTCTGTAACGCCCTACACCCCCTCCCTATCTCTGTAACCTCCTCCAGCCCTCTACACTCCCCTCCCTATCTCTGTAACCCCCTCCAGCACCCTACACCCCCCTCCCTATCTCTGTAACCCCTTCCAGCCCCCTACACCTCCCTCCCTATCTCCCTAACCTCCTCCAGCACCCTACACCCCCCTCCCTATCTCTGTAACCCCTTCCAGCCCCTACACCCTCCTCCCTATCTCTGTAACCTCCTCCAGCCCCCTACACTCCCCTCCCTATCTCTGTAACCTCCTCCAGTCCCTATACCCCCTCCCTATCTCTGTAGCCACCCCCCCCCCCAGCACTCCCCCTTCCTACCTTTGTAACCTCATGTGTCCCGTCCCCCCCGCCCTCCCAGTCTTTCTTGAAGGTTGCGATCTGTCTCTCTCTCTCGAGTTCTGACCGTCCCATGTTTTGTTTCGATTACAGGGTGTCCCGATGGCTGCCGCTGGCATCTGACAGCTGGGCGTCGCGAGGTCACGGTGGGGGTGTGGGAGGGGAGGCCGAGCTCGGCAAGCTGGTGCCCCGTCGAGAGCCATGTCCACCATCGAGCTGAACTTGGAGTTCGCCCCCGTGGCAGAGCAGAAGCCCGCCAAAATCAGCCTCCACCGACAGCGCTTCCTCCTGCGACGTGCCCGCCTGCAGCGGAAGGCCTACCTCAAGAAGAAAATGGCGGGCGCCCCGGCGCAGGAGGGGCGCCCACACCCCACGGGCCCTCCCAGCCAGGGGCCCCTCTGCTTCAGCAACGGGCTGCCAGGGGGCAAGGGGTCCCACCAGGGGGGCAAGGGGTCCCACCAGGGGGGCAGAGGGTCCCACCAGGGGGGCAAGGGGTCCCACCAGGGGGGCAAGGGGTCCCACCAAGGGGGCAGGGGTTCCCACCAGGCGAGCAATGGGTCCCACCAGGGGGGCAAGGGGTCCCACCAGGGGGGCAAGGGGTCCCACCAGGGGGGCAAGGGGTCCCACCAAGGGGGCAGGGGTTCCCACCAGGCGAGCAATGGGTCCCACCAGGCGAGCAAGGGGTCCCACCAGGGGGGCAAGGGGTCCCACCAGGCGAGCAAGGGGTCCCACCAGGGGGGCAAGGGGTCCCACCAGGGGGGCAGGGGGTCCCACCAGGGGGGCAAGGGCTCCCACCAGGGGGGCAGGGGGTCCCACCAGGGGGGCAGGGGGTCCCACCAGGGGGGCAGGGGGTCCCACCAGGCGAGCAATGGGTCCCACCAGGGGGGCAGGGGGTCCCACCAGGCGAGCAATGGGTCCCACCAGGGGGGCAGGGGGTCCCACCAGGGGGGCTGCCAGGACTCCAAAGCCTGGACGTTCACCCCTTCTTCTTCCTCCTCACCCCCCCAAGCGGCCGGCCCTCCGCCCGCGGACGCCCTGCTCCTCAGCGAGTGCCAGAGCGCCCTCCCGCCCCTGGGCGCGGGGCCCCCCCCCCGCCGCCGCCACCGCCCTGCCAAAGGCGGCCCCCCTCCCCGCCCCTCCTCCGAGGGCAAGCCGGCCCCCCTGAAACCCTACAAGTGCGTGGCCCTGGACTGTGAGATGGTGGGCACGAAGGACGCGGGCAGGCGGAGCGAGGTGGCCCGCTGCAGCATCGTCGGCTACCACGGGGACCTGATCTACGACAAGTACATCCTGCCGCTCAACCCCATCACCGACTACCGGACCCGCTGGAGCGGAATCCGCCGTTGCCACATGAAAAATGCCACGCCCTTCAAGCTGGCGCGGAAAGAGGTAAGCCGGGAGACGGGCGGATGTGGGGGCCACCACGCCCCGGGCGAGGGGGGAGTGGTGTGGAGGTGTCGGGGGAGCTGGATCTGGGGGACTGGGGCCCCACAGGGATAGCAGGAGGTTATTCAGCTCTTCTCTGACCTTCTAGACAGGAGCAGGAGGCCATTCAGCCCCTCTGCATCCTGTTAGACAGGAACAGGAGGAGGCAATTTAGCCCCTCTCTCACTGGTCTGTTGCACAGGAACAGGAGGAGGCCATTCAGCCCCTCTGTATCCCGTTACAGTAACAAGAGGAGGCCATTCAGCCCCTCTGGATCCCGTTACAGTAACAAGAGGAGGCCATTCAGCCCCTCTGCATCCTGTTAGACAGTAACAAGAGGAGGCCGTTCCATAAGGCCGAGTCTGTGAGAGCTGAAGCGGTCACTTGTATCTGTGTTTCAGACCACAAGACCTTGGAACAGAACTAGGCCAGACGGCCCATTGTGTCTACACTGCCGTGGCTAATAACTTTCTCAACCCCATTCGCCCACCCTTTCCCCATAAGCTTTGACCCCTTACCCATCCAGAACCTATCGATCTCTGTCTTAAAGACACTCAGTGACCCGGCCTCCTCTGCAGCAAAGAGTTCCACAGATTCCCCACTCTCTGGCTGAAGAAATTCCTCCTCATCTCTGTTTTAAAGGATCGTCCCTTTAGCCTGAGGTTGTGCCCTCTGGTTCTAGTTTTTCCTACTAGTGGAAACATCCTCTCCACGTCCACTCTATCCAGGGCCTCGCAGTATCCTGTAAGTTTCAATAAGATCCCCCCCTCATCCTTCTAAACTCCAACGAGTACAGACCCAGAGTCCTCAACCCGTTCCTCATCCGACAAGCTCTTCATTCCAGGGATCATTCTTGTGAACCTCCTCTGGAGGGAGGCGATGACCCAGTGGTAGTATCATTGGACTATTAATCCAGAAACTCAGCTAATGTTCTGGGGGACCCGGGTTCGAATCCCGCCCACGGCAGACGGTGGAATTTGAATTCAAGAAAAAATATCTGGAATTAAGAATCTACTGATGATCCATTGTCGGAAAAACCCATCTGGTTCCCTTTAGGGAAGGAAATCTGCCGTCCTTACCCCGGTCTGGCCTACATGTGACTTCAGAGCCACAGCAATGTGGTTGACTCGCAACTGCCCCTCCAAGGGGCAACTAGGGATGGGCAATAAATGCTGGACCAGCCAGCGACGCCTGTGTCCCAGGAATGAATAAAGGAATAAGAACCCTTTCCAAGGCCAGCATATCCTTCCGTAGCTCACAGTACTCCAAATGAGGTCTGACCAGATTCTTACACATCCTCAGAAGCTTGTGGGTGGCACAGTGGGTTAGCGCTGCTGCCTCAGCGCCAGAGACCCGGGTTCGATTCTCGGTTTGGGTCACTGCCTGTGTGGAGTCTGCACGTTCTCTCCACGTCTGTGTGGGTTTCCTCCGGGTGCCCCAGTTTCCTCCCACAGTCCGAAAGTCGTGCAGGTTAGGGTGCATTGGCCGTGCTAAATTCTCCCTCAGTGTAACCCGAACAGGTGCCAGAATGTAGTGACCAGGGGAGGAAACCCACGCAAACACGAGGAGAACGTAACTTTGTTGCGGTGTTAATGTAAGCCGAATTGTGACTAATAAATAAACTTTAAACTTGAAAGAAAGCTGAGCACGTCCCGGCTTTTGTATTCTAGCCCTCTTGAAATCAATGCTAACATTGCATTTGCTTTCCTTACTACTGACTCAACCAAAAGTAAAAGTTTATTTATTAGTCACAAGTCACCTTGCATTAACACCGCAATGAAGTTACTGTGAAAATCCCCTATTCGCCACACTCTGGCACCTGTTCAGGTTACACTGAGGGAGCACTGCCAAACCCTCTAACCTACACATCTTTGGACAATAAGGGGCAATTTAGCATGGCCAATCCCCCTAACCTACACATCTTTGGACAATAAGGGGCAATTTAGCACGGCCAATCCCCCTAACCTACACATCTTTGGAAACTAAGGGGCAATTTAGCACGGCCAATCCCCCTAACCTACACATCTTTGGACAATAAGGGGCAATTTAGCATGGCCAATCCCCCTAACCTACACATCTTTGGAAACTAAGGGGCAATTTAGCACGGCCAATCCCCCTAACCTACACATCTTTGGACAATAAGGGGCAATTTAGCATGGCCAATCCCCCTAACCTACACATCTTTGGAAACTAAGGGGCAATTTAGCACGGCCAATCCCCCTAACCTACACATCTTTGGACACTAAGGGGCAATTTAGCATGGCCAATCCACCTAACCTGCACATCTATGGACACTAAGGGGACAATTTAGCATGGCCAATCCACCCTATCCTGCACATCTTTGGACACTAAGGGGCAATTTTGCACGGCCAATCCCCCTAACCTATGCATCTTTCGGAGTGTGGGAGGAAACCGGAGCACCCGGAGGAAACCCATGCAGATATGGGGAGAATATGCAGACATGGAGAGAATGTGCAGAATCCCCACAGACAGTGATCCAAGGCTGGGAATTGAACCCGGGTCCCTGGCGCTCCGAGGCAGCAGTGCTAACCCGCTGTGCCACCGTGGAAGTTTACCTCGAGAGGAACCCGAACTGGGACTCACTGTTCTCGCTGTCTCTCTGCAGATATTGAGGATCCTTAGTGGCAAGGTCGTGATAGGCCACGCTATCGACAACGACTTCAAGGCCCTGAAGTACATGCACCCTCAGTCAATGACCAGGGACACCTCGAGAATGCCAGCCCTGAACAAAAAAGCTGGCTTCTCTGAGAAGGAGACAGTCTCGCTGAAGAGGTTGACAAAGGCACTGTTTGACAAAGACATCCAGGTATGTCCCCGGCACTCAGCCTGACCCCCAACTCTCTCTACACGCCGCCCCCCCCCACTCCCCAACCCCCTCCAGCACCTACACCCCCTCCCTATCTCTGTAACCTCCTCCAGCCCCCTACTTCCCCCTCCCTATCTCTGTAACCCCCTCCAGCCACCCCCCATCTCTGTAACCCCCTCCAGCCCCCCCCCGTCTTTGTAACCCCCCCCCTATCTCTGTGACCCCCTCCAGCCTGCTACACCCCCTCCCTATCTCTGTAACCTCCTCCAGCCCCCTACACCTCCCTCCCTATCTCTGTAACCTCCTCCAGCCCCCTACACCCCCTCCCTATCTCTGTAACCTCCTCCAGCCCCCTACACCTCCTTCCCTATCTCTGTAACCTCCTCCAGCCCCCTACACCTCCTTCCCTATCTCTGTAACCTCCTCCAGCCCCCTACACCTCCCTCCCTATCTCTGTAACCTCCTCCAGCCCCCTACACCCCCTCCCTATCTCTGTAACCTCCTCCAGCCCCCTACACCCCCCGTTCCTCAATCTCTGTAACCGCTCCGACAACCCTCCATGATCTCGGCACTCCTCTAGTTCCAGCCTGTAGGACACGCTGTGTTTTGTGCAGAGAGACTGGGAGAATCTGGGACTCTGGCCTTCGGATCAGAGAGAAAGTTTGGGGGGGGGGGGTGGGATTTAAATCGAGACGTTCGCAATCACCAAGTGGGGGGGTTTGTATGGAGTAAACGTCTCCCATTGGCGAGAGAATGGAGGGGGCACAGATCGAAGAGAATCAGGGAAGTGGGAGGTGGGTGGATGGGGAAATCTTTAATGGAAACGCAGTGAGTTGTTGTGATCTGGAATCCGCTGCCTGAAGGGAAGCAAAATGAATAGGAACTTTGAAAAATGGTGGGGGGGGGGTTGGGATTGGAAAAATAAAGTTTGTTTATTTATTAGTGTCATAATTCGGCTTACATTAACACTGCAATGAAGTTAATGTGAAAATCCCTGAGTCGCCACACTCCTGTTCGGGTTACACTGAGGGAGAAGTTAGCATTGTCAGTGCACCCTAACCAGCACGTCCTTGGACACTTCCCACACTGGGGCAGCACAGTGGGGTTGGCACTGCTGCCTCACGGCGCCAGGGACCGGGGTTCGTTCCCACCTCGGGTCACTGTCTGTCTGGAGTTTGCACATTCTCCCTGCGTCTGCGTGGGTTTCCTCCCACTGTCCAAAGATGTGCAGGTTGGGTGGATTGGCCATGCTAAATTGCCCCTTAGTGTCCAAAAATGTGCAGGTTAGGTAGATTAGCCATGCTAAATTGCCCCTTAGTGCCCAAAGATATGCGGGTGAGAAGGATTAGCAGGGTAAACATGTAGGGATAGGGCCAGGGATTCTGATTGTGTGGACTTGATGGGCCGAATGGCCTCCTTCTGCATTGTCAGGATTCTGTGATTCTACTAAGGGGCAATTTAGCACGGCCAATCCACCTAACCTGCACATAGAACATAGAACACTACAGCACAAACAGGCCCTTCGGCCCACGAGTTGCGCCGATCACATCAACACCTACCAACCTACAGACCTATCTATAACCCTCAATCTCATTAAACCCCATATACTCATCCAGAAGTCTTTTAAAAGACCCCAGCGAGTTCGCCTCCACCACCACTGACGGCAGCCGATTCCATTCACTCACCACCCTCTGAGTGAAAAACTTACCCCTAACATCACTTCTGAACTTCCCTCCCTGCACCTTAAATCTGTGTCCTCTCGTAGCAACCATTTCAACCCGGGGAAATAGCCTCTGAGAGTCCACCCTATCTATTCCTCTCAACATTTTGTAAACTTCTATCAGGTCGCCTCTCAACCTTCGTCTCTCCAGGGAAAAGAGTCCCAGCTCCCTCAACCTAACTTCATAAGGCATGCCTCCCAGTCCAGGCAACATGCTTGTAAATCTCCTCTGTACCCTCTCAATAGCTTCTACATCTTTCCTATAGTGAGGCGATCAGAGCTGCACACAACACTCTAAATGAGGCCTGACAAGGGTCTTATAAAGTTGCAGCATTACCTCCCGACTCCTAAACTCAATCCCTCGATTAATGAAGGCCAGTACACCATACGCCTTCTTGACCACCTCCTCCACCTGCGAGGCCAAATTAAGAGTCCTGTGGACCCGGACCCCAAGATCCTTCTGCTCTTCAACACTACTCAGACTTCTGCCCTTGATAGTGTACTCGTTCATCCCGTTGGTTCTGCCAAAATGGACGACTACACATTTATCCACGTTGAAGTCCATCTGCCACTTCTCCGCCCAGTCCTGCATCCTATCTATGTCCTGCTGCAACTTTTGCCATCCTTCCAGACCATCCACAACACCACCGACCTTAGTGTCATCAGCGAACTTACTTACCCATCCTTCCACTTCCTCATCCAGGTCATTTATGAAAATGACAAACAACAAGGGTCCCAGAACAGATCCTTGAGGCACTCCTTTGGACAGTTGGAGGAAACTGTAACACTTGGAGGAAACCCCTGCAGACACGGGGAGAATGTGCAACCTCCACACAGTGATCCAAGCTGGGAATCGAACTGAGGCCCCTGGCGCTGTGATGCAGCAGTGCTAACCCACTGTGCCCTCCCTTGGAAAGGGGAAACATTAGCAGGAATATAGGGTGGGCTGGGGGGGCGGGGGAAGAGGTGGAGGGAGGTGGTACCAACTCGATGGGCAACGTAGAGCGAATGGCCAGCTCCCGCACAGTTCCCATTTGGAGAATTGTGAGCAGTTTTGGGTCCCGTATCTAAGGAAGGATGTGTCGGGCCTTGGAAAGGGTCCAGAGGAGGTTCACAAGAATGATCCCTGGAATGAAGAGCTTGTCGGATGAGGAACGGGTTGAGGACTCTGGGTCTGTACACGTTGGAGTTTAGAAGGATGAGGGGGGGATCTTATTGAAACTTACAGGATACTGCGAGGCCCTGGATAGAGTGGACGTGGAGAGGATGTTTCCACTAGTAGGAAAAACTAGAACCAGAGAGGGCACAACCTCAGGCTAAAGGGACGATCCTTTAAAACAGAGATGGGGAGGAATTTCCTCAGCCAGAGAGTGGGGAATCTGTGGAACTCTTTGCCGCAGAGGAGGCCGGGTCACTGAGTGTCTTTAAGACAGAGATAGATAGGTTCCTGATTAATAAGGGGATCAGGGGTTATGGGGAAAAGGCAGGAGAATGGGGGATGAGAAAAATATCAGCCATGATTGAATGGGGGAGCAGACTCGACGGGCCGAGTGGCCTCATTCTGCTCCTATGCCTCATGTTCTGCACCTCTCGGTCTCACTCCCCACCCCCCCCGTTCGATCTCTCCTCAGGTGGGGAAAAAGGGCCACTCGTCGGTGGAAGATGCCCATGCCACAATGGACCTGTTCAGACTGGCGGAAGCGCAGCTGGAGCTGGAACAAGTCGCAGACTCGGCTCAGAAATAGCAGGCCGTGCGGGAAGGAGGGGGTGGAGGGAGCCGGAGAGGGACAGAGCGACCTAACCGCTGCCCCCCCCACCCACCAGAGAGCTGGCTGCCTCTCGCACGGCCAGGACTCGCCCCTCCCACCGTCGCAGAGCGGGATCAGGCCAGTATTTGTTGGAGACTTGCCAGAGAATCGCAGGCAATGGACCGTTTCCAAACGCGGGACACAGTGACGGACTGGACACTTAAGAGGGCGAGCCGTTTGCAATACTGAACTTCTGTTTTTATTCATTAAAGCAAAAGCGATTTGTACACAAACTCGCAACCTCTCTCTCTCAAATACAGGTAAATCTCTCACTCTCAGGCTCACTCTCTCTTTCCCCCGTGCCCCCTCTCTCTTCCGGCCCCCCCGCCCCCCTCTCTGGCCCCTGCACCCCCGGATACCTTGAGGGCATTTCCATTGGAGCAGATGGATCTGGGAGCAGCTGAGCACCCCCACATCAATTCTGACCCCTCGTATCTGCACTGTCAGTGCCGAGGGAACGCCGCACTGTTGAATTCGCCATCATTTTAGCTGAGATAGATGTATCTGTACCTGTCCTGGGAGTGTTTGATGGGGACAGTGTAGAGGGAGCTTTACTCTGTATCTAACCCCGTGCTGTACCTGTCCTGGGAGTGTTTGATGGGGACAGTGTAGAGGGAGCTTTACTCTGTATCTAACCCCATGCTGTACCTGTCCTGGGAGTGTTTGATGGGGGGACAGTGCAGAGAGAGCTTTACTCTGTATCTAACCCCATGCTGTACCTGTCCTGGGAGTGTTTGATGGGGGGACAGTGCAGAGAGAGCTTTACTCTGTATCTAACCCCATGCTGTACCTGTCCTGGGAGTGTTTGATGGGGGGACAGTGCAGAGAGAGCTTTACTCTGTATCTAACCCCGTGCTGTCCCTGTCCTGGGAGTGTTTGATGGGGACAGTGTCGAGGGAGCTTTACTCTGTATCTAACCCCGTGCTGTCCCTGTCCTGGGAGTGTTTGATGGGGGGACAGTGTAGAGGGAGCTTTACTCTGTATCTAACCCCGTGCTGTACCTGTCCTGGGAGTGTTTGATGGGGGGACAGTGCAGAGGGAGCCTTACTCTGTATCTAACCCCGTGCTGTACCTGTCCTGGGAGTGTTTGATGGGGGGGACAGTGTAGAGGGAGCTTTACTCTGTATCTAACCCCATGCTGTACCTGTCCTGGGAGTGTTTGATGGGGGGACAGTGCAGAGGGAGCTTTACTCTGTATCTAACCCCATGCTGTACCTGTCCTGGGAGTGTTTGATGGGGGATAGTGCAGTTGTTTATGATCTGTTATCCAGCCTTGATTCTCCCTGGAACAGTGGACTCTCATTCTCTGCGTGTCGTGCTGGAGTCAGCAGATCTCACACGCTGCTTTTTTGCCTTGCTACAGCGAGCATGCATTGTTCTGCTGCAGGCAAGCAGAACGTCTGCAGCTGGGCCTGCTTTATCCCGACTCTGTGCATTCTCCAGTCCCCTCATTGCAATGAGGGTTGCTCTCCGAAACCACAAGGGAAGGAGCAGGGGGGCTGCAGACGTGGAATTTTGCCCTTCGTTACAAGGGGGATGGAGTTTAAAAACAGCGAGGTTATGTTGCAGCTGTATAAGGTGCTGGTGAGGCCACACCTGGAGTTACTGGGTACGGTTTTGGGTCTCCTGACTTGAGGAAGGGTGTACTGGCTCTGAAGGGGGTGCAGAGGCGATTCATAGTATCGTAGCTTCCCTACAGCACAGAGAGAGGCCATTTGGCCCATCGGGTTTGCACCAACCACAATTCTAGCCTGGCCTTTTCCCCATAACCCCATTCATTTACCCTGTTAGTCCCCCTAACACTAAGGGGCAATTTCATTTGGGTCCTCCCAAACTCCAATGATGTACAAGTTAGATGGATTGGCCATGCTAAATTGCCCCTTAGTGTCCAAAGATGTGCAGGTTAGGGTGGATTGGCCATGCTAAATTGCCCCTTAGTGTCCAAAGATGTGCAGGTTAGGTGGATTGGCCATGCTAAATTGCCCCTTAGTGTCCAAAGATGTGCAGGTTAGGTGGATTGGCCATGCTAAATTGCCCCTTAGTGTCCAAAGATGTGCAGGTTAGGTGGATTGGCCATGCTAAATTGTCCCTTAGTGTCCAAAGATGTGCAGGTTTGTTGGATTGGCCATGCTAAATTGTCCCTTAGTGTCCAAACATGTACAGGTGAGATGGATTGGCCATGCTAAATTGCCCCTTGGTGTCAGGGGGACCAGCAGTTTGGATGCGTGGGGATAGGGCCCGGATGGAATTGTGGTTGGTGCAGACTTGATTGGCCAAATAGCCCCCCTCTTCACTGTCATGATTCTTTGATTCCATCCAGCGACAGTGGAGAAGGAATCTGGGATGTTGGTTAACATGTTTCTGTGAGCGTGTACATGGGGGACACAACTCCCAAATTTGCCATTTAGCATGGCCAATCCACCCTAACCTACACATCTTTGGACACTAAGGGACAATTTAGCATGGCCAATCCACCCTAACCTACACATCTTTGGACACTAAGGGACAATTTAGCATGGCCAATCCACCCTAACCTGCACATCTTTGGACACTAAGGGGACAATTTAGCATGGCCAATCCTCTTATCATGGATATCTTTGGACTGTGGGGAGGAAACCAGAGCCCCCAGAGGAAACCCATGCTGATACAGGAAGAACGTGCAAACTCCACACAGACAGTGACCCAAGCTGGCAATTGAACCCGGATCTCTGGCACTATGAGGCAGCAGTGCTAACACACTGTTCCATCGTGCCGTCCCACTAGTTGATTCCAGAGTTGAGAGGGTTGGTTTATGAGGAGAGACTGAGTGGACTGGGGCTATACTCATTGGAATTCAGAAGAATGAGGGGAGGATCTTATAGAAACATATAAGATTACAAAGGGAATAGATAAGATAGAAGCAGGGAAGTTATTTCCACTGGTGGGTGAAACTAGAACTAGGGGGAATGGCCTCAAAATAAGGGGGAGCAGATTTCGGACTGAGTTGAGGAGGAACTTCTTCACCCAAAGGGTTGTGAATCTGTGGAATTCCCTGCCCAGTTGAGGCTCCCTCATTGAATGTTTCTAAGGCAAGGATAGATAGATTTTTGAACAGTAAAGGAATTAAGGTGAGTGGGCGGGTAAATGGAGCTGAGTCCACAGGAAGATCAGCCGTGATCTTATTGAATGGTGGAGCATTGAATGGTATTGTTTCTTGCGCACTACACAGACAAAGCATACCGTTCATAGAGAAGGAAAGGAGAGAGTGCAGAATGTAGTGTTACAGTCACAGCGAGGGTGTAGAGAAAGATCAACTTAATGCGAGGTAGGTCCATTCAAAAGTCTGATAGCAGCAGGAAGAAGCTGTTCTTGAGTTGGTCGGTACGGGACCTCAGACTTTTGTATCTTTTTCCCGACGGAAGAAGGTGGAAGAGAGAATGTCCGGGGTGTGGGGGGGGGTCCTTAATCATGCTGGCTGCTTTTCCCGAGGCAGTGGGAAGTGTAGACGGAGTCAGTGGATGGGAGGCTGGTTTGTGTGATGGATTGGGCTATATTCACGACCCCTTTGTAGTTCCTTGCGGTCTTGGGCAGAGCAGGAGCCCAGACCGAGCTGTGATACAACCAGAAAGAATGCTTTCTGTGGGGCATCTGTAAAAGTTGGTGAGAGTCTTAGTGGAAATGCTGAATTTCCTTAGTCTTCTGAGAAAGTAGAGGTGTTAGTCTTTGGAAGTGTGGTTAGTGTTGTAGCAAGTGCAGAGCAAGATCCCATGGGCTGCGAGATGATCATGTGAGCTCAGTTATTTTACTCATTGAAAGATCAGTATTGGTCCCACGCACAGATGAGAATTTCCTCTGCTTTTATTCCAGTCGTGGCCATGGGACCTTAATGGCAATGTTGGAGGCTCTCCCTCAGCACCGACCCTCCTGCACTGCGGCGCTCCCTCAGCACCGACCCTCCCGCACTGCGGCGCTCCCTCAGCACCGACCCTCCTGCACTGCGGCGCTCCCTCAGCACCGACCCTCCCGCACTGCGGCGCTCCCTCAGCACCGACCCTCCCGCACTGCGGCACTCCCTCAGCACCAGCGCTCCCGCAGTGCGGCGCTCCCTCGGCCCCCACCCTCCCCCAGTGCGGCGCTCCCTCGGCCCCCACCCTCCCACAGTGCGGCGCTTCCTCGGCACCGGCCCTCCCACAGTGCGGCGTTCCCTCGGCACCGGCCCTCCCACAGTGCGGCGCTCCCTCGGCACCGACCCTCCCACAGTGCGGCGCTCCCTCGGCACCGACCCTTCCCACAGTGCGGCGTTCCCTCAGCACCGGCCCTCCCACAGTGCGGCGCTCCCTCGGCACCGACCCTCCCACAGTGCGGCGCTCCCTCGGCACCGACCCTTCCCACAGTGCGGCGCTCCCTCGGCACCGACCCTTCCCACACTGCGGCGCTCCCTCGGCACCGACCCTTCCCACAGTGCGGCGCTCCCTCGGCACCGACCCTTCCCACAGTGCGGCGCTCCCTCGGCACCGACCCTCCCACAGTGCGGCGCTTCCTCGGCACCGACCCTCCCACAGTGCGGCGTTCCCTCAGCACCGGCCCTCCCACAGTGCGGCACTCCCTCGGCACCGACCCTCCCACAGTGCGGCGCTCCCTCAGCACCGGCCCTCCCACAGTGCGGCGCTCCCTCGGCACCGACACTCCCACAGTGCGGCGCTCCCTCGGCACGACCCTCCCCACAGTGCGGCGCTCCCTCGGCACCGACCCTCCCACAGTGCGGCGTTCCCTCAGCACCGGCCCTCCCACAGTGCGGCGCTCCCTCGGCACCGACCCTCCCACAGTGCGGCGCTCCCTCGGCACCGACCCTCCCCACAGTGCGGCGCTCCCTCGGCACCGACCCTCCCCACAGTGCGGCGCTCCCTCGGCACCGACCCTCCCCACAGTGCGGCGCTCCCTCAGCACCGACCCTCCCCACAGTGCGGCGCTCCCTCAGCACCGACCCTCCCCACAGTGCGGCGCTCCCTCGGCACCGACCCTTCCCACACTGCGGCGCTCCCTCGGCACCGACCCTTCCCACAGTGCGGCGCTCCCTCGGCACCGACCCTTCCCACAGTGCGGCGCTCCCTCGGCACCGACCCTCCCACAGTGCGGCGCTTCCTCGGCACCGACCCTCCCACAGTGCGGCGTTCCCTCAGCACCGGCCCTCCCACAGTGCGGCGCTCCCTCGGCACCGACCCTCCCACAGTGCGGCGTTCCCTCAGCACCGACCCTCCCACAGTGCGGCGCTCCCTCAGCACCGGCCCTCCCACAGTGCGGCGCTCCCTCGGCACCGACACTCCCACAGTGCGGCGCTCCCTCGGCACCGACCCTCCCCACAGTGCGGCGCTCCCTCGGCACCGACCCTCCCACAGTGCGGCGTTCCCTCAGCACCGGCCCTCCCACAGTGCGGCGCTCCCTCGGCACCGACCCTCCCACAGTGCGGCGCTCCCTCGGCACCGACCCTCCCCACAGTGCGGCGCTCCCTCGGCACCGACCCTCCCCACAGTGCGGCGCTCCCTCGGCACCGACCCTCCCCACAGTGCGGCGCTCCCTCAGCACCGACCCTCCCCACAGTGCGGCGCTCCCTCAGCACCGACCCTCCCCACAGTGCGGAGCTCCCTCAGCACCGACCCTGCCACGGCGTCGACCTGGATTTAGTGTCAGGTGAACCTTGACATTGTAACTCAGAAGTGGGCAAGGGGGAGAGAGAAGGGGGTGCCATCTGGTGGGGGCAGGACCCTGATTGTAAAATATCTGGGTGAGCTCTCTCTATCGTTCAAGCATTGTGAACTATGAAACCAAGTCAGCGGTGAGTGTGTAACCTTGATCCAGACCCTGCTTTCTATCCGTCTTGTCACGTTCCAGCAGCCCCTAACTCTCCACCCACCCTATCTCTGGGAGACTGCTCTCTCCAAACCCTCTTTGCTCCCTTCCTGTAATTGTAATCCTGTGCCTCATCCGGAGTAAATTAATTGGCTCACATCTCGAGCTGATTAAATATCGTCACCATTTCCCTCTGCGAGACAGCAGCTACACGAGCCTTTGAGGAAGGTCATTTCACTGTCTCCTCGTCCCAGTCTCCTTGTTTCTCCGACATTCCCTCTGCCCGATTCAAGCTCCCCTTTTTTGGTGTAACCCTTCCCCCAATTCCGATCTCACCTCCTCCCACCCACCGCCCAACTTGCTGTGACCTCCTCTGTCCCACAGCAAGAGTTTTCTTCTTTTATACAACACTTGATAAAAGATTTTGAGTAAGCGCCCCTTCTCAGACGCAGGCGCTTACTGACAAAGCACTGTGGGGAGGGTGGGTGCCGAGGGAGCGCCGCACTGTGGGAGGGTCAGTGCCAAGGGAGCGCCGCACTGTGGGAGGGTCGG
>NW_027650503.1:0-73971 GCF_965287045.1 Carcharhinus amblyrhynchos | reverse complement strand
CTCTGTGTCTCAGAGTCTCTGCGTCTCAGAGTCTCTGCATCTCAGTGTCTCTGCGTCTCAGAGTCTCTGCGTCTCAGAGTCTCTGCGTCTCAGTGTCTCTGCGTCTCAGCGTCTCAGTCTCTCTGCGTCTCAGAGTCTCTGCGTCTCAGAGTCTCTGCGTCTCAGTGTCTCTGCGTCTCAGAGTCTCTGCGTCTCAGAGTCTCTGCGTCTCAGTGTCTCTGCATCTCAGCGTCTCAGTCTCTCTGCGTCTCAGAGTCTCTGCGTCTCAGAGTCTCTGCGTCTCAGAGTCTCTGCGTCTCACAGTCTCTGCGTCTCACAGTCTCTGCGTCTCAGTGTCTCTGCGTCTCAGAGTCCCGGCGTCTCAGTGTCTCTGCGTCTCAGAGTCTCTGCGTCTCAGTGTCTCTGCGTCTCAGAGTCTCTGCGTCTCAGAGTCTCTGCGTCTCAGTGTCTCTGCGTCTCAGTGTCTCTGCGTCTCAGAGTCTCTGCGTCTCAGTGTCTCTGCGTCTCAGAGTCTCTGCGTCTCAGAGTCTCTGCGTCTCAGTGTCTTTGCTTCTCAGAGTCTCTGCGTCTCAGAGTCTCTGCGTCTCAGAGTCTCTGCGTCTCAGTGTCTCTGCGTCTCAGAGTCTCTGCGTCTCAGAGTCTCTGCGTCTCAGTGTCTCTGCGTCTCAGTGTCTCTGCGTCTCAGAGTCTCTGCGTCTCAGAGTCTCTGCGTCTCAGTGTCTCTGCGTCTCAGAGTCTCTGCGTCTCAGTGTCTCTGCGTCTCAGAGTCTCTGCGTCTCTGCGTCTCAGTGTCTCTGCGTCTCAGTGTCTCTGCGTCTCAGAGTCTCTGCGTCTCAGAGTCTCTGCGTCTCAGTGTCTCTGCGTCTCAGAGTCTCTGCGTCTCTGCGTCTCAGAGTCTCTGCGTCTCTGCGTCTCTGCGTCTCTGCGTCTCAGCGTCTCTGCGTCTCAGCGTCTCTGCGTCTCAGCGTCTCTGCGTCTCAGCGTCTCAGAGTCTCAGCGTCTCTGCGTCTCAGCGTCTCTGCGTCTCAGAGTCTCTGCGTCTCAGCGTCTCTGCGTCTCAGAGTCTCTGCGTCTCAGCGTCTCAGCGTCTCTGCGTCTCAGAGTCTCTGCGTCTCAGTGTCTCTGCGTCTCAGAGTCTCTGCGTCTCAGAGTCTCTGCGTCTCAGTGTCTCTGCGTCTCAGAGTCTCTGCGTCTCAGAGTCTCTGCGTCTCTGCGTCTCTGCGTCTCAGCGTCTCAGCGTCTCAGCGTCTCAGAGTCTCTGCGTCTCAGGGTCTCTGCGTCTCAGTGTCTCTGCGTCTCAGAGTCTCTGCGTCTCTGCGTCTCAGCGTCTCTGCGTCTCAGTGTCTCTGCGTCTCAGAGTCTCTGCGTCTCAGCGACTCTGCGTCTCAGCGTCTCTGCGTCTCAGCGTCTCTGCGTCTCAGCGTCTCTGCGTCTCAGAGTCTCTGCGTCTCAGCGTCTCTGCGTCTCAGAGTCTCTGCGTCTCAGCGTCTCAGCGTCTCTGCGTCTCATAGTCTCTGCGTCTCTGCGTCTCAGCGTCTCTGCGTCTCAGCGTCTCTGCGTCTCAGCGTCTCTGCGTCTCAGAGTCTCTGCGTCTCAGCGTCTCTGCGTCTCAGAGTCTCTGCGTCTCAGCGTCTCAGCGTCTCTGCGTCTCAGAGTCTCTGCGTCTCAGTGTCTCTGCGTCTCAGCGTCTCTGCGTCTCAGCGTCTCAGCGTCTCAGCGTCTCAGAGTCTCTGCGTCTCAGAGTCTCTGCGTCTCAGTGTCTCTGCGTCTCAGAGTCTCTGCGTCTCAGCGTCTCTGCGTCTCAGCATCTCTGCGTCTCAGAGTCTCTGCGTCTCAGTGTCTCTGCGTCTCAGCGTCTCTGCGTCTCAGCGTCCCTGCGTCTCAGCGTCTCTGCGTCTCAGAGTCTCTGCGTCTCAGTGTCTCTGCGTCTCAGAGTCTCTGCGTCTCAGCGTCTCTGCGTCTCAGCGTCTCTGCGTCTCAGAGTCTCTGCGTCTCAGTGTCTCTGCGTCTCAGCGTCTCTGCGTCTCAGCGTCTCTGCGTCTCAGAGTCTCTGCGTCTCAGCGTCTCTGCGTCTCAGAGTCTCTGCGTCTCAGAGTCTCTGCTTCTCAGAGTCTCTGCGTCTCAGAGTCTCTGCGTCTCAGCGTCTCTGCGTCTCAGAGTCTCTGCGTCTCAGAGTCTCTGCGTCTCAGAGTCTCTGCGTCTCAGTGTCTCTGCGTCTCAGAGTCTCTGCGTCTCAGAGTCTCTGCGTCTCTGCGTCTCAGCGTCTCAGAGTCTCTGCGTCTCTGCGTCTCTGCGTCTCAGCGTCTCAGCGTCTCAGGGTCTCTGCGTCTCAGAGTCTCTGCGTCTCAGTGTCTCTGCGTCTCAGCGTCTCAGCGTCTCAGAGTCTCGGCGTCTCAGAGTCTCTGCGTCTCAGTGTCTCTGCGTCTCAGAGTCTCTGTGTCTCAGCGTCTCTGCGTCTCAGCGTCACTGCGTCTCAGAGTCTCTGCGTCTCAGTGTCTCTGCGTCTCAGAGTCTCTGCGTCACAGCGTCTCAGCTTCTCAGAGTCTCTGCGCCTCAGAGTCTCTGTGTCTCAGCGTCTCTGCGTCTCAGCGTCTCTGCGTCTCAGAGTCTCTGCGTCTCAGCGTCTCAGCGTCTCAGTGTCTCTGCGTCTCAGAGTCTCTGCGTCTCTGCGTCTCAGTGTCTCTGCGTCTCAGAGTCTCTGCGCCTCAGCGTCTCAGAGTCTCTGCGTCTCAGAGTCTCTGCGTCTCAGAGTCTCTGCGTCTCTGCGTCTCAGAGTCTCTGCGTCTCGGTGTCTCTGCGTCTCGGTGTCTCTGCGTCTCAGCGTCTCAGTGTCTCTGCGTCTCAGAGTCTCTGCGTCTCTGCGTCTCTGCGTCTCTGCGTCTCAGAGTCTCTGCGTCTCTGCGTCTCAGAGTCTCTGCGTCTCAGCGTCTCAGCGTCTCAGCGTCTCTGCGTCTCAGAGTCTCTGCGTCTCTGCGTCTCAGAGTCTCTGCGTCTCAGAGTCTCTGCGTCTCAGAGTCTCTGCGTCTCAGAGTCTCTGCGTCTCAGAGTCTCTGCGTCTCAGTGTCTCTGCGTCTCTGCGTCTCAGAGTCTCTGCGTCTCGGTGTCTCTGCGTCTCTGCGTCTCTGCGTCTCAGAGTCTCTGCGTCTCAGCGTCTCAGCGTCTCAGTGTCTCTGCGTCTCAGAGTCTCTGCGTCTCTGCGTCTCAGAGTCTCTGCGTCTCAGAGTCTCTGCGTCTCAGAGTCTCTGCGTCTCAGTGTCTCTGCGTCTCTGCGTCTCAGAGTCTCTGCGTCTCTGCGTCTCAGAGTCTCTGCGTCTCAGAGTCTCTGCGTCTCAGCGTCTCAGCGTCTCAGTGTCTCTGCGTCTCAGAGTCTCTGCGTCTCTGCGTCTCAGAGTCTCTGCGTCTCAGAGTCTCTGCGTCTCAGAGTCTCTGCGTCTCAGCGTCTCAGTGTCTCTGCGTCTCAGAGTCTCTGCGTCTCTGCGTCTCTGCGTCTCAGCGTCTCAGCGTCTCAGTGTCTCTGCGTCTCAGAGTCTCTGCGTCTCTGCGTCTCAGAGTCTCTGCGTCTCAGAGTCTCTGCGTCTCAGAGTCTCTGCGACTCTGCGTCTCAGAGTCTCTGCGTCTCAGAGTCTCTGCGTCTCAGAGTCTCTGCGTCTCAGAGTCTCTGCGTCTCAGAGTCTCTGCGTCTCAGTGTCTCTGCGTCTCAGAGTCTCTGCGTCTCAGTGTCTCTGCGTCTCTGCGTCTCAGCGTCTCAGCGTCTCAGAGTCTCTGCGTCTCAGAGTCTCTGTGTCTCAGCGTCTCTGCGTCTCAGCGTCTCAGAGTCTCTGTGTCTCAGAGTCTCTGCGTCTCAGCGTCTCAGCGTCTCAGTGTCTCTGCGTCTCAGAGTCTCTGCGTCTCTGCGTCTCAGAGTCTCTGCGTCTCAGAGTCTCTGCGTCTCAGAGTCTCTGCGTCTCAGCGTCTCAGTTTCTCTGCGTCTCAGAGTCTCTGCGTCTCTGCGTCTCTGTGTCTCAGCGTCTCAGCGTCTCAGTGTCTCTGCGTCTCAGAGTCTCTGCGTCTCTGCGTCTCAGAGTCTCTGCGTCTCAGAGTCTCTGCGTCTCAGAGTCTCTGCGACTCTGCGTCTCAGAGTCTCAGCGTCTCAGAGTCTCTGCGTCTCAGAGTCTCTGCGTCTCAGAGTCTCTGCGTCTCAGAGTCTCTGCGTCTCTGCGTCTCAGTGTCTCTGCGTCTCAGAGTCTCTGCGTCTCAGCGTCTCAGAGTCTCTGCGTCTCAGAGTCTCTGCGTCTCAGAGTCTCTGCGTCTCAGAGTCTCTGCGTCTCAGAGTCTCTGCGTCTCTGCGTCTCAGAGTCTCTGCGTCTCGGTGTCTCTGCGTCTCGGTGTCTCTGCGTCTCAGCGTCTCAGTGTCTCTGCGTCTCAGAGTCTCTGCGTCTCAGCGTCTCAGCGTCTCAGCGTCTCCGCGTCTCAGAGTCTCTGCGTCTCTGCGTCTCAGAGTCTCTGCGTCTCAGAGTCTCTGCGTCTCAGAGTCTCTGCGTCTCAGAGTCTCTGCGTCTCAGAGTCTCTGCGTCTCAGTGTCTCTGCGTCTCTGCGTCTCAGATTCTCTGCGTCTCGGTGTCTCTGCGTCTCAGAGTCTCTGCGTCTCAGAGTCTCTGCGTCTCAGCGTCTCAGCGTCTCAGTGTCTCTGCGTCTCAGAGTCTCTGCGTCTCTGCGTCTCAGAGTCTCTGCGTCTCAGAGTCTCTGCGTCTCAGAGTCTCTGCGTCTCAGCGTCTCAGTGTCTCTGCGTCTCAGAGTCTCTGCGTCTCTGCGTCTCAGAGTCTCTGCGTCTCAGCGTCTCAGCGTCTCAGTGTCTCTGCGTCTCAGAGTCTCTGCGTCTCTGCGTCTCAGAGTCTCTGCGTCTCAGAGTCTCTGCGTCTCAGAGTCTCTGCGTCTCTGCGTCTCAGAGTCTCTGCGTCTCAGAGTCTCTGCGTCTCAGAGTCTCTGCGTCTCAGAGTCTCTGCGTCTCAGAGTCTCTGCGTCTCAGTGTCTCTGCGTCTCTGCGTCTCAGCGTCTCAGCGTCTCAGAGTCTCTGCGTCTCAGAGTCTCTGTGTCTCAGCGTCTCTGCGTCTCAGCGTCTCAGAGTCGCTGCGTCTCAGTGTCTCTGCGTCTCAGAGTCTCTGCGTCTCAGAGTCTCTGCGTCTCTGCGTCTCAGTGTCTCTGCGTCTCAGTGTCTCTGCGTCTCAGAGTCTCTGCGTCTCTGCGTCTCAGTGTCTCTGCGTCTCAGTGTCTCTGCGTCTCAGAGTCTCAGAGTCTCTGTGTCTCAGAGTCTCTGCGTCTCAGAGTCTCTGCGTCTCTGCGTCTCAGAGTCTCTGCGTCTCAGAGTCTCTGCATCTCTGCGTCTCAGTGTCTCTGCGTCTCAGAGTCTCTGCGTCTCTGCGTCTCGGAGTCTCTGCGTCTCAGAGTCTCTGCGTCTCTGCGTCTCAGTGTCACTGCGTCTCAGCGTCTCTGCGTCTCAGAGTCTCTGCGACTCTGCGTCTCGCAGTCTCTGCGTCTCAGCGTCTCTGTGTCTCAGAGTCTCTGCGTCTCAGCGTCTCAGCGTCTCTGCGTCTCAGAGTCTCTGCGTCTCAGTGTCTCTGCGTCTCAGAGTCTCTGCGTCTCAGTGTCTCTGCGTCTCAGAGTCTCTGCGTCTCAGTGTCTCTGCGTCTCAGTGTCTCAGAGTCTCTGCGTCTCAGAGTCTCTGCGTCGCAGAGTCTCTGCGTCTCAGAGTCTCTGCGTCTCAGAGTCTCTTTTTCTCAGCGGCTCTGCGTCTCAGTGTCTCTGCGTCTCAGAGTCTCTGCGTCTCAGTGTCTCTGCGTCTCAGAGTCTCTGCGTCTCTGCGTCTCTGCGTCTCAGTGTCTTTGCGTCTCAGAGTCTCTGCGTCTCAGCGTCTCTGCGTCTCAGTGTCTCTGCGTCTCAGAGTCTCTGCGTCTCAGTGTCACTGCGTCTCAGAGTCTCTGCGTCTCTGTGTCTCTGCGTCTCAGTGTCTCTGCGTCTCAGAGTCTCTGCGTCTCAGTGTCTCTGCGTCTCAGAGTCTCTGCGTCTCTGCGTCTCTGCGTCTCAGTGTCTCTGCGTCTCAGAGTTTCTGAGTCTCAGTGTCTCTGCGTCTCAGAGTCTCTGCGTCTCAGTGTCTCTGCGTCTCAGAGTCTCTGCGTCTCAGTGTCTCTGCGTCTCAGAGTCTCTGCGTCTCTGCGTCTCTGCGTCTCAGTGTCTCTGCGTCTCAGAGTCTCTGCGTCTCAGTGTCTCTGCGTCTCAGAGTCTCTGCGTCTCAGTGTCTCTGCGTCTCAGAGTCTCTGCGTCTCTGCGTCTCTGCGTCTCAGAGTCTCTGCGTCTCTGCGTCTCTGCGTCTCAGTGTCTCTGCGTCTCAGAGTCTCTGCGTCTCTGCGTCTCAGCGTCTCAGCGTCTCAGAGTCTCTGCGTCTCAGTGTCTCTGCGTCTCAGAGTCTCTGCGTCTCTGCGTCTCAGTGTCTCTGCTCTCAGAGTCTCTGCGTCTCTGCGTCTCTGCGTCTCAGTGTCTCTGCGTCTCAGTGTCTCTGCGTCTCAGCGTCTCTGCGTCTCAGTGTCTCTGCGTCTCAGAGTCTCTGCGTCTCAGTGTCTCTGCGTCTCAGAGTCTCTGCGTCTCAGTGTCTCTGCGTCTCAGAGTCTCTGCGTCTCTGCGTCTCTGCGTCTCAGTGTCTCTGCGACTCAGAGTCTCTGCGTCTCAGTGTCTCTGCGTCTCAGCGTCTCTGCGTCTCAGTGTCTCTGCGTCTCAGAGTCTCTGCGTCTCAGTGTCTCTGCGTCTCAGAGTCTCTGCGTCTCTGTGTCTCTGCGTCTCAGTGTCTCTGCGTCTCAGAGTCTCTGCGTCTCAGTGTCTCTGCGTCTCAGAGTCTCTGCATCTCAGTGTCTCTGCGTCTCAGAGTCTCTGCGTCTCTGCGTCTCTGCGTCTCAGTGTCTCTGCGTCTCTGTGTCTCTGCGTCTCAGTGTCTCTGCGGCTCAGAGTCTCTGCGTCTCAGAGTCTCTGCGTCTCAGAGTCTCTGCGTCTCTGCGTCTCAGAGTCTCTGCGTCTCTGCGTCTCTGCGTCTCAGAGTCTCTGCGTCTCTGCGTCTCAGCGTCTCAGCGTCTCAGAGTCTCTGCGTCTCAGCGTCTCAGAGTCTCTGCGCCTCTGCGTCTCAGTGTCTCTGCGTCTCAGCGTCTCAGCGTCTCAGAGTCTCAGCGTCTCAGCGTCTCAGAGTCTCTTCGTCTCAGAGTCTCTGCGTCTCTGCGTCTCTGCGTCTCAGAGTCTCTGCTTCTCTGCGTCTCTGCGTCTCAGTGTCTCTGCGTCTCTGCGTCTCAGTGTCTCTGCGTCTCAGCGTCTCAGCGTCTCAGAGTCTCAGCGTCTCAGCGTCTCAGCGTCTCAGCGTCTCAGAGTCTCAGCGTCTCAGCGTCTCTGTGTCTCAGCGTCTCTGTGTCTCTGCGTCTCAGAGTCTCTTCGTCTCAGAGTCTCTGCGTCTCTGCGTCTCTGCGTCTCAGAGTCTCTGCGTCTCAGTGTCTCTGCGTCTCAGTGTCTCTGCGTCTCAGAGTCTCTGCGTCTCTGCGTCTCTGCGTCTCTGCGTCTCAGAGTCTCTGCTTCTCTGCGTCTCTGCGTCTCAGTGTCTCTGCGTCTCTGCGTCTCAGTGTCTCTGCGTCTCAGCGTCTCAGCGTCTCAGAGTCTCAGCGTCTCAGCGTCTCAGAGTCTCTTCGTCTCAGAGTCTCTGCGTCTCTGCGTCTCTGCGTCTCAGAGTCTCTGCGTCTCAGTGTCTCTGCGTCTCAGTGTCTCTGCGTCTCAGAGTCTCTGCGTCTCTGCGTCTCAGAGTCTCTGCGTCTCTGCGTCTCTGCGTCTCAGTGTCTCTGCGTCTCAGAGTCTCTGCGTCTCTGCGTCTCTGCGTCTCAGAGTCTCTGCGTCTCAGAGTCTCTGCGTCTCAGTGTCTCTGCGTCTCAGAGTCTCTGCGTCTCAGAGTCTCTGCGTCTCAGAGTCTCTGCGTCCCAGAGTCTCAGAGTCTCTGCGTCTCAGAGTCTCTGCGTCTCAGTGTCTCTGCGTCTCAGAGTCTCTGCGTCTCAGAGTCTCTGCGTCTCAGAGTCTCTGCGTCTCAGAGTCTCTGCGTCTCAGTGTCTCTGCGTCTCAGAGTCTCTGCGTCTCAGAGTCTCTGCGTCTCAGAGTCTCAGAGTCTCTGCGTCTCAGAGTCTCTGCGTCTCAGAGTCTCTGCGTCTAAGAGTCTCTGCGTCTCAGAGTCTCAGAGTCTCTGCGTCTCAGAGTCTCTGCGTCTCAGTGTCTCTGCGTCTCAGAGTCTCTGCGTCTCAGCGTCTCAGAGTCTCTGCGTCTCAGCGTCTCAGAGTCTCTGCGTCTCAGAGTCTCTGCGTCTCAGTGTCTCAGTGTCTCTGCGTCTCAGAGTCTCTGCGTCTCAGAGTGTCTGCGTCTCAGAGTCTCTGCGTCTCAGAGTCTCTGCGTCTCAGAGTCTCTGCGTCTCAGAGTCTCTTCGTCTCAGAGTCTCTGCGTCTCAGAGTCTCTGCGTCTCAGAGTCTCTGCGTCTCAGTGTCTCTGCGTGTCAGAATCTCTGCGTCTCAGATTCTCTGCGTCTCAGTGTCTCTGCGTCTCAGAGTCTCTGCGTCTCAGAGTCTCTGCGACTCAGAGTCTCTGCGTCTCAGTGTCTCTGCGTCTCAGAGTCCCTGCGTCTCAGTGTCTCTGCGTCTCAGTGTCTCTGCGTCTCTGCGTCTCAGAATCTCAGTGTCTCTGCGTCTCAGAGTCTCAGTGTCTCTGCGTCTCAGAGTCTCTGCGTCTCTACGTCTCTGCGTCTCTGCGTCTCAGAGTCTCTGCGTCTCAGAGTCTCAGTGTCTCTGCGTCTCAGAGTCTCTGCGTCTCTGCGTCTCAGAGTCTCTGCGTCTCAGAGTCTCTGCGTCTCAGTGTCTCTGCGTCTCAGAGTCTCTGCGTCTCTGCGTCTCAGAGTCTCTGCGTGTCAGTGTCTCTGCGTCTCTGCGTCTCTGCGTCTCAGAGTCTCAGTGTCTCTGCGTCTCAGAGTCTCTGCGTCTCTGCGTCTCAGAGTCTCTGCGTCTCTGCGTCTCTGCGTCTCAGAGTCTCTGCGTCTCTGCGTCTCAGAGTCTCTGCGTCTCTGCGTCTCAGAGTCTCTGCGTCTCTGCGTCCTGCGTCTCTGCGTCTCTGCGTCTCTGCGTCTCGGAGTCTCTGCGTCTCTGCGTCTCAGAGTCTCTGCGTCTCTGCGTCTCTGCGTCTCAGAGTCTCTGCGTCTCTGCGTCTCAGAGTCTCTGCGTCTCTGCGTCTCAGAGTCTCTGCGTCTCTGCGTCTCAGAGTCTCTGCGTCTCTGCGTCTCTCCGTCTCTGCGTCTCAGAGTCTCTGCGTCTCTGCGTCTCAGAGTCTCTGCGTCTCTGCGTCTCAGAGTCTCTGCGTCTCTGCGTCTCTGCGTCTCAGAGTCTCTGCGTCTCTGCGTCTCAGAGTCTCTGCGTCTCTGCGTCTCAGAGTCTCTGCGTCTCTGCGTCTCTGCGTCTCAGAGTCTCTGCGTCTCTGCGTCTCTGCGTCTCAGAGTCTCTGCGTCTCTGAGTCTCAGAGTCTCTGCGTCTCTGCGTCTCAGAGTCTCTGCGTCTCTGCGTCTCTGCGTCTCAGAGTCTCAGTGTCTCTGCGTCTCAGAGTCTCTGCGTCTCTGCGTCTCAGAGTCTCTGCGTCTCTGCGTCTCTGCGTCTCAGAGTCTCTGCGTCTCTGCGTCTCAGAGTCTCTGCGTCTCTGCGTCTCAGAGTCTCTGCGTCTCTGCGTCTCTGCGTCTCAGAGTCTCAGTGTCTCTGCGTCTCAGAGTCTCTGCGTCTCTGCGTCTCAGAGTCTCTGCGTCTCTGCGTCTCAGAGTCTCTGCGTCTCTGCGTCTCTGCGTCTCTGCGTCTCAGAGTCTCTGCGTCTCTGCGTCTCAGAGTCTCTGCGTCTCTGCGTCTCAGAGTCTCTGCGTCTCTGCGTCTCAGAGTCTCTGCGTCTCTGCGTCTCAGAGTCTCTGCGTCTCTGCGTCTCTGCGTCTCTGCGTCTCAGAGTCTCAGTGTCTCTGCGTCTCAGAGTCTCTGCGTCTCTGCGTCTCAGAGTCTCTGCGTCTCTGCGTCTCTGCGTCTCTGCGTCTCAGAGTCTCAGTGTCTCTGCGTCTCAGAGTCTCTGCGTCTCTGCGTCTCAGAGTCTCTGCGTCTCTGCGTCTCAGAGTCTCTGCGTCTCTGCGTCTCAGAGTCTCTGCGTCTCTGCGTCTCAGAGTCTCTGCGTCTCTGCGTCTCTGCGTCTCAGAGTCTCAGTGTCTCTGCGTCTCAGAGTCTCTGCGTCTCTGCGTCTCAGAGTCTCTGCGTCTCTGCGTCTCTGCGTCTCAGAGTCTCAGAGTCTCTGCGTCTCTGCGTCTCTGCGTCTCAGAGTCTCAGAGTCTCTGCGTCTCTGCGTCTCTGCGTCTCAGAGTCTCTGCGTCTCTGCGTCTTCAGAGTCTCTGCGTCTCTGCGTCTCAGAGTCTCTGCGTCTCTGCGTCTCTGCGTCTCTGCGTCTCAGAGTCTCAGTGTCTCTGCGTCTCAGAGTCTCTGCGTCTCTGCGTCTCAGAGTCTCTGCGTCTCTGCGTCTCAGAGTCTCTGCGTCTCTGCGTCTCAGAGTCTCTGCGTCTCTGCGTCTCAGAGTCTCAGAGTCTCTGCGTCTCTGCGTCTCTGCGTCTCAGAGTCTCAGAGTCTCTGCGTCTCTGCGTCTCAGAGTCTCTGCGTCTCTGCGTCTTAGAGTCTCTGCGTCTCTGCGTCTCTGCGTCTCAGAGTCTCAGTGTCTCTGCGTCTCAGAGTCTCTGCGTCTCTGCGTCTCGGTGTCTCTGCGTCTCAGAGTCTCTGCGTCTCTGCGTCTCAGTGTCTCTGCGTCTCTGCGTCTCTGCGTCTCTGCGTCTCAGAGTCTCAGTGTCTCTGCGTCTCAGAGTCTCTGCGTCTCTGCGTCTCAGAGTCTCTGCGTCTCTGCGTCTCTGCGTCTCAGAGTCTCAGTGTCTCTGCGTCTCAGAGTCTCTGCGTCTCTGCGTCTCAGAGTCTCTGCGTCTCTGCGTCTCTGCGTCTCAGAGTCTCTGCGTCTCTGCGTCTCTGCGTCTCAGAGTCTCTGCGTCTCAGAGTCTCAGAGTCTCTGCGTCTCTGCGTCTCAGAGTCTCTGCGTCTCTGCGTCTCTGCGTCTCAGAGTCTCAGTGTCTCTGCGTCTCAGAGTCTCTGCGTCTCTGCGTCTCAGAGTCTCTGCGTCTCTGCGTCTCTGCGTCTCAGAGTCTCTGCGTCTCTGCGTCTCTGCGTCTCAGAGTCTCTGCGTCTCTGCGTCTCAGAGTCTCTGCGTCTCTGCGTCTCAGAGTCTCTGCGTCTCTGCGTCTCTGCGTCTCAGAGTCTCTGCGTCTCTGCGTCTCAGAGTCTCTGCGTCTCTGCGTCTCTGCGTCTCAGAGTCTCAGTGTCTCTGCGTCTCAGAGTCTCTGCGTCTCTGCGTCTCAGAGTCTCTGCGTCTCTGCGTCTCTGCGTCTCAGAGTCTCAGAGTCTCTGCGTCTCTGCGTCTCTGCGTCTCAGAGTCTCTGCGTCTCTGCGTCTCTGCGTCTCAGAGTCTCTGCGTCTCAGAGTCTCAGAGTCTCTGCGTCTCTGCGTCTCAGAGTCTCTGCGTCTCTGCGTCTCTGCGTCTCAGAGTCTCAGTGTCTCTGCGTCTCTGAGTCTCTGCGTCTCTGCGTCTCAGAGTCTCTGCGTCTCTGCGTCTCTGCGTCTCAGAGTCTCTGCGTCTCTGCGTCTCAGAGTCTCTGCGTCTCTGCGTCTCAGAGACTCTGCGTCTCTGCGTCTCTGCGTCTCTGCGTCTCAGAGTCTCAGTGTCTCTGCGTCTCAGAGTCTCTGCGTCTCTGCGTCTCAGAGTCTCTGCGTCTCTGCGTCTCTGCGTCTCAGAGTCTCAGTGTCTCTGCGTCTCAGAGTCTCTGCGTCTCTGCGTCTCAGAGTCTCTGCGTCTCTGCGTCTCTGCGTCTCAGAGTCTCAGAGTCTCTGCGTCTCTGCGTCTCTGCGTCTCAGAGTCTCAGAGTCTCTGCGTCTCTGCGTCTCTGCGTCTCAGAGTCTCTGCGTCTCTGCGTCTCAGAGTCTCTGCGTCTCTGCGTCTCAGAGTCTCTGCGTCTCTGCGTCTCTGCGTCTCTGCGTCTCAGAGTCTCAGTGTCTCTGCGTCTCAGAGTCTCTGCGTCTCTGCGTCTCAGAGTCTCTGCGTCTCTGCGTCTCAGAGTCTCTGCGTCTCTGCGTCTCAGAGTCTCTGCGTCTCTGCGTCTCTGCGTCTCTGCGTCTCAGAGTCTCAGTGTCTCTGCGTCTCAGAGTCTCTGCGTCTCTGCGTCTCAGAGTCTCTGCGTCTCTGCGTCTCTGCGTCTCTGCGTCTCAGAGTCTCAGTGTCTCTGCGTCTCAGAGTCTCTGCGTCTCTGCGTCTCAGAGTCTCTGCGTCTCTGCGTCTCAGAGTCTCTGCGTCTCTGCGTCTCAGAGTCTCTGCGTCTCTGCGTCTCAGAGTCTCTGCGTCTCTGCGTCTCAGAGTCTCTGCGTCTCTGCGTCTCTGCGTCTCAGAGTCTCAGTGTCTCTGCGTCTCAGAGTCTCTGCGTCTCTGCGTCTCAGAGTCTCTGCGTCTCTGCGTCTCAGAGTCTCTGCGTCTCTGCGTCTCTGCGTCTCTGCGTCTCAGAGTCTCTGCGTCTCTGCGTCTCAGAGTCTCTGCGTCTCTGCGTCTCAGAGTCTCTGCGTCTCTGCGTCTCTGCGTCTCAGAGACTCTGCGTCTCTGCGTCTCAGAGTCTCTGCGTCTCTGCGTCTCAGAGTCTCTGCGTCTCTGCGTCTCTGCGTCTCTGCGTCTCAGAGTCTCTGCGTCTCTGCGTCTCTGCGTCTCAGAGTCTCTGCGTCTCAGAGTCTCAGAGTCTCTGCGTCTCTGCGTCTCAGAGTCTCTGCGTCTCTGCGTCTCTGCGTCTCAGAGTCTCAGTGTCTCTGCGTCTCTGAGTCTCTGCGTCTCTGCGTCTCAGAGTCTCTGCGTCTCTGCGTCTCTGCGTCTCAGAGTCTCTGGTGTCTCTGCGTCTCAGAGTCTCTGCGTCTCTGCGTCTCAGAGTCTCTGCGTCTCTGCGTCTCTGCGTCTCTGCGTCTCTGCGTCTCAGAGTCTCAGTGTCTCTGCGTCTCAGAGTCTCTGCGTCTCTGCGTCTCAGAGTCTCTGCGTCTCTGCGTCTCTGCGTCTCAGAGTCTCAGTGTCTCTGCGTCTCAGAGTCTCTGCGTCTCTGCGTCTCAGAGTCTCTGCGTCTCTGCGTCTCTGCGTCTCAGAGTCTCAGAGTCTCTGCGTCTCTGCGTCTCTGCGTCTCAGAGTCTCTGCGTCTCTGCGTCTCTGCGTCTCAGAAGTCTCTGCGTCTCTGAGTCTCAGAGTCTCTGCGTCTCTGCGTCTCAGAGTCTCTGCGTCTCTGCGTCTCTGCGGTCTCAGAGTCTCAGTGTCTCTGCGTCTCTGAGTCTCTGCGTCTCTGCGTCTCAGAGTCTCTGCGTCTCTGCGTCTCTGCGTCTCAGAGTCTCTGCGTCTCTGCGTCTCAGAGACTCTGCGTCTCTGCGTCTCTGCGTCTCTGCGTCTCTGCGTCTCAGAGTCTCAGTGTCTCTGCGTCTCAGAGTCTCTGCGTCTCTGCGTCTCAGAGTCTCTGCGTCTCTGCGTCTCTGCGTCTCAGAGTCTCAGTGTCTCTGCGTCTCAGAGTCTCTGCGTCTCTGCGTCTCAGACAGAGTCTCTGCGTCTCTGCGTCTCTGCGTCTCAGAGTCTCTGCGTCTCTGCGTCTCTGCGTCTCAGAGTCTCTGCGTCTCAGAGTCTCAGAGTCTCTGCGTCTCTGCGTCTCAGAGTCTCTGCGTCTCTGCGTCTCTGCGTCTCAGAGTCTCAGTGTCTCTGCGTCTCTGAGTCTCTGCGTCTCTGCGTCTCAGAGTCTCTGCGTCTCTGCGTCTCTGCGTCTCAGAGTCTCTGCGTCTCTGCGTCTCAGAGTCTCTGCGTCTCTGCGTCTCAGAGACTCTGCGTCTCTGCGTCTCTGCGTCTCTGCGTCTCTGCGTCTCAGAGTCTCAGTGTCTCTGCGTCTCAGAGTCTCTGCGTCTCTGCGTCTCAGAGTCTCTGCGTCTCTGCGTCTCTGCGTCTCAGAGTCTCAGTGTCTCTGCGTCTCAGAGTCTCTGCGTCTCTGCGTCTCAGAGTCTCTGCGTCTCTGCGTCTCTGCGTCTCAGAGTCTCAGAGACTCTGCGTCTCAGAGTCCTCTGCGTCTCTGCGTCTCAGAGTCTCAGAGTCTCTGCGTCTCTGCGTCTCTGCGTCTCAGAGTCCTCAGTGCGTCTCTGCGTCTCAGAGTCTCTGCGTCTCTGCGTCTCAGAGTCTCTGCGTCTCTGCGTCTCTGCGTCTCTGCGTCTCAGAGTCTCAGTGTCTCTGCGTCTCAGAGTCTCTGCGTCTCTGCGTCTCAGAGTCTCTGCGTCTCTGCGTCTCTGCGTCTCTGCGTCTCAGAGTCTCAGTGTCTCTGCGTCTCAGGAGTCTCTAGGAGACTCGCGTCTCTGCGTCTCAGAGTCTCTGCGTCTCTGCGTCTCAGAGTCTCTGCGTCTCTGCGTCTCAGAGTCTCTGCGTCTCTGCGTCTCAGAGTCTCAGAGTCTCTGCGTCTCTGCGTCTCTGCGTCTCAGAGTCTCAGAGTCTCTGCGTCTCTGCGTCTCAGAGTCTCTGCGTCTCTGCGTCTCAGAGTCTCTGCGTCTCTGCGTCTCTGCGTCTCAGAGTCTCAGTGTCTCTGCGTCTCAGAGTCTCTGCGTCTCTGCGTCTCGGTGTCTCTGCGTCTCAGAGTCTCTGCGTCTCTGCGTCTCAGTGTCTCTGCGTCTCTGCGTCTCTGCGTCTCAGAGTCTCAGTGTCTCTGCGTCTCAGAGTCTCTGCGTCTCTGCGTCTCAGAGTCTCTGCGTCTCTGCGTCTCTGCGTCTCAGAGTCTCAGTGTCTCTGCGTCTCAGAGTCTCTGCGTCTCTGCGTCTCAGAGTCTCTGCGTCTCTGCGTCTCTGCGTCTCAGAGTCTCTGCGTCTCTGCGTCTCTGCGTCTCAGAGTCTCTGCGTCTCTGCGTCTCAGAGTCTCAGAGTCTCTGCGTCTCTGCATCTCAGAGTCTCAGTGTCTCTGCGTCTCAACGCGTCTCTGCATCTCTGCGTTCAGAGTCTCAGTGTCTCTGCGTCTCAGAGTCTCTGCGTCTCTGCGTCTCAGTGTCTCTGCGTCTCAGAGTCTCTGCGTCTCTGCGTCTCTGCGTCTCTGCGTCTCAGAGTCTCAGTGTCTCTGCGTCACAGAGTCTCTGCGTCTCTGCGTCTCAGAGTCTCTGCGTCTCTGCGTCTCTGCGTCTCTGCGTCTCAGAGTCTCAGTGTCTCTGCGTCTCAGAGTCTCTGCGTCTCTGCGTCTCAGAGTCTCTGCGTCTCTGCGTCTCAGAGTCTCTGCGTCTCTGCGTCTCAGAGTCTCTGCGTCTCTGCGTCTCTGCGTCTCAGAGTCTCAGAGTCTCAGAGTCTCTGCGTCTCTGCGTCTCAGAGTCTCTGCGTCTCAGAGTCTCTGCGTCTCTGCGTCTCAGAGTCTCTGCGTCTCTGCGTCTCAGAGTCTCTGCGTCTCTGCGTCTCTGCGTCTCTGCGTCTCAGAGTCTCAGTGTCTCAGTGTCTCTGCGTCTCAGAGTCTCTGCGTCTCTGCGTCTCAGAGTCTCTGCGTCTCTGCGTCTCTGCGTCTCTGCGTCTCAGAGTCTCTGCGTCTCTGCGTCTCTGCGTCTCAGAGTCTCAGAGTCTCTGCGTCTCTGCGTCTCAGAGTCTCTGCGTCTCTGCGTCTCAGAGTCTCTGCGTCTCAGAGTCTCTGCGTCTCTGCGTCTCAGAGTCTCTGCGTCTCTGCGTCTCAGTGTCTCTGCGTCTCAGAGTCTCTGCGTCTCTGCGTCTCAGTGTCTCTGCGTCTCAGAGTCTCTGCGTCTCTGCGTCTCAGTGTCTCTGCGTCTCAGAGTCTCTGCGTCTCTGCGTCTCTGCGTCTCTGCGTCTCAGAGTCTCAGTGTCTCTGCGTCTCAGAGTCTCTGCTCTCTGCGTCTCTGCGTCTCAGAGTCTCAGAGTCTCAGAGTCTCTGCGTCTCTGCGTCTCTGCGTCTCTGCGTCTCAGAGTCTCAGAGTCTCTGCGTCTCTGCGTCTCAGAGTCTCTGCGTCTCTGCGTCTCAGAGTCTCTGCGTCTCTGCGTCTCTGCGTCTCAGAGTCTCAGTGTCTCTGCGTCTCAGAGTCTCTGCGTCTCTGCGTCTCAGTGTCTCTGCGTCTCAGAGTCTCTGCGTCTCTGCGTCTCAGAGTCTCAGTGTCTCTGCGTCTCAGAGTCTCTGCGTCTCTGCGTCTCAGAGTCTCTGCGTCTCTGCGTCTCTGCGTCTCTGCGTCTCAGAGTCTCAGTGTCTCTGCGTCTCAGAGTCTCTGCGTCTCTGCGTCTCAGAGTCTCTGCGTCTCTGCGTCTCTGCGTCTCAGAGTCTCTGCGTCTCTGCGTCTCTGCGTCTCAGAGTCTCAGTGTCTCAGTGTCTCTGCGTCTCAGAGTCTCTGCGTCTCTGCGTCTCAGAGTCTCTGCGTCTCTGCGTCTCTGCGTCTCTGCGTCTCAGAGTCTCAGTGTCTCTGCGTCTCAGAGTCTCTGCGTCTCTGCGTCTCAGAGTCTCTGCGTCTCTGCGTCTCAGAGTCTCTGCGTCTCTGCGTCTCTGCGTCTCTGCGTCTCTGCGTCTCTGCGTCTCTGCGTCTCTGCGTCTCAGAGTCTCAGAGTCTCTGCGTCTCTGCGTCTCAGAGTCTCTGCGTCTCTGCGTCTCAGAGTCTCTGCGTCTCAGTGTCTCTGAGTCTCAGCGTCTCAGCGTCTCAGAGTCTCAGCGCCTCAGCGTCTCAGAGTCTCTGCGTCTCAGAGTCTCTGCGTCTCAGAGTCTCTGCGTCTCAGAGTCTCTGCGTCTGTGCGTCTCAGAGTCTCTGCTTCTCAGTGCCTCTGCGTCTCAGTGTCTCTGCGTCTCAGTGTCTCTGCGTCTCAGAGTCTCTGCGTCTCAGAGTCTCTGCGTCTCTGCGTCTCTGCGTCTCAGAGTCTCTGCGTCTCTGCGTCTCAGAGTCTCTGCGTCTCTGCGTCTCAGAGTCTCTGCGTCTCTGCGTCTCAGAGTCTCTGCGTCTCTGCGTCTCAGAGTCTCTGCGTCTCTGCGTCTCAGAGTCTCTGCGTCTCTGCGTCTCAGAGTCTCTGCGTCTCTGCGTCTCAGAGTCTCTGCGTCTCTGCGTCTCAGAGTCTATGCGTCTCTGCGTCTCAGAGTCTCTGCGTCTCAGAGTCTCTGCGTCTCTGCGTCTCAGAGTCTCTGCTTCTCAGTGTCTCTGCGTCTCAGTGTCTCTGCGTCTCTGCGTCTCAGTGTCTCTGCGTCTCAGAGTCTCTGCGTCTCTGCGTCTCAGAGTCTCAGAGTCTCAGAGTCTCTGCGTCTCTGCGTCTCTGCGTCTCAGAGTCTCAGAGTCTCTGCGTCTCTGCGTCTCTGCGTCTCAGAGTCTCTGCGTCTCTGCGTCTCAGAGTCTCTGCGTCTCTGCGTCTCAGAGTCTCTGCGTCTCTGCGTCTCTGCGTCTCTGCGTCTCAGAGTCTCAGTGTCTCTGCGTCTCAGAGTCTCTGCGTCTCTGCGTCTCAGAGTCTCTGCGTCTCTGCGTCTCAGAGTCTCTGCGTCTCTGCGTCTCAGAGTCTCTGCGTCTCTGCGTCTCTGCGTCTCTGCGTCTCAGAGTCTCAGTGTCTCTGCGTCTCAGAGTCTCTGCGTCTCTGCGTCTCAGAGTCTCTGCGTCTCTGCGTCTCTGCGTCTCTGCGTCTCAGAGTCTCAGTGTCTCTGCGTCTCAGAGTCTCTGCGTCTCTGCGTCTCAGAGTCTCTGCGTCTCTGCGTCTCAGAGTCTCTGCGTCTCTGCGTCTCAGAGTCTCTGCGTCTCTGCGTCTCAGAGTCTCTGCGTCTCTGCGTCTCAGAGTCTCTGCGTCTCTGCGTCTCTGCGTCTCAGAGTCTCAGTGTCTCTGCGTCTCAGAGTCTCTGCGTCTCTGCGTCTCAGAGTCTCTGCGTCTCTGCGTCTCAGAGTCTCTGCGTCTCTGCGTCTCTGCGTCTCTGCGTCTCAGAGTCTCTGCGTCTCTGCGTCTCAGAGTCTCTGCGTCTCTGCGTCTCAGAGTCTCTGCGTCTCTGCGTCTCTGCGTCTCAGAGACTCTGCGTCTCTGCGTCTCAGAGTCTCTGCGTCTCTGCGTCTCAGAGTCTCTGCGTCTCTGCGTCTCTGCGTCTCTGCGTCTCAGAGTCTCTGCGTCTCTGCGTCTCTGCGTCTCAGAGTCTCTGCGTCTCAGAGTCTCAGAGTCTCTGCGTCTCTGCGTCTCAGAGTCTCTGCGTCTCTGCGTCTCTGCGTCTCAGAGTCTCAGTGTCTCTGCGTCTCTGAGTCTCTGCGTCTCTGCGTCTCAGAGTCTCTGCGTCTCTGCGTCTCTGCGTCTCAGAGTCTCTGCGTCTCTGCGTCTCAGAGTCTCTGCGTCTCTGCGTCTCAGAGACTCTGCGTCTCTGCGTCTCTGCGTCTCTGCGTCTCTGCGTCTCAGAGTCTCAGTGTCTCTGCGTCTCAGAGTCTCTGCGTCTCTGCGTCTCAGAGTCTCTGCGTCTCTGCGTCTCTGCGTCTCAGAGTCTCAGTGTCTCTGCGTCTCAGAGTCTCTGCGTCTCTGCGTCTCAGAGTCTCTGCGTCTCTGCGTCTCTGCGTCTCAGAGTCTCAGAGTCTCTGCGTCTCTGCGTCTCTGCGTCTCAGAGTCTCTGCGTCTCTGCGTCTCTGCGTCTCAGAGTCTCTGCGTCTCAGAGTCTCAGAGTCTCTGCGTCTCTGCGTCTCAGAGTCTCTGCGTCTCTGCGTCTCTGCGTCTCAGAGTCTCAGTGTCTCTGCGTCTCTGAGTCTCTGCGTCTCTGCGTCTCAGAGTCTCTGCGTCTCTGCGTCTCTGCGTCTCAGAGTCTCTGCGTCTCTGCGTCTCAGAGACTCTGCGTCTCTGCGTCTCTGCGTCTCTGCGTCTCTGCGTCTCAGAGTCTCAGTGTCTCTGCGTCTCAGAGTCTCTGCGTCTCTGCGTCTCAGAGTCTCTGCGTCTCTGCGTCTCTGCGTCTCAGAGTCTCAGTGTCTCTGCGTCTCAGAGTCTCTGCGTCTCTGCGTCTCAGAGTCTCTGCGTCTCTGCGTCTCTGCGTCTCAGAGTCTCAGAGTCTCTGCGTCTCTGCGTCTCTGCGTCTCAGAGTCTCTGCGTCTCTGCGTCTCTGCGTCTCAGAGTCTCTGCGTCTCAGAGTCTCAGAGTCTCTGCGTCTCTGCGTCTCAGAGTCTCTGCGTCTCTGCGTCTCTGCGTCTCAGAGTCTCAGTGTCTCTGCGTCTCTGAGTCTCTGCGTCTCTGCGTCTCAGAGTCTCTGCGTCTCTGCGTCTCTGCGTCTCAGAGTCTCTGCGTCTCTGCGTCTCAGAGTCTCTGCGTCTCTGCGTCTCAGAGACTCTGCGTCTCTGCGTCTCTGCGTCTCTGCGTCTCTGCGTCTCAGAGTCTCAGTGTCTCTGCGTCTCAGAGTCTCTGCGTCTCTGCGTCTCAGAGTCTCTGCGTCTCTGCGTCTCTGCGTCTCAGAGTCTCAGTGTCTCTGCGTCTCAGAGTCTCTGCGTCTCTGCGTCTCAGAGTCTCTGCGTCTCTGCGTCTCTGCGTCTCAGAGTCTCAGAGTCTCTGCGTCTCTGCGTCTCTGCGTCTCAGAGTCTCAGAGTCTCTGCGTCTCTGCGTCTCTGCGTCTCAGAGTCTCTGCATCTCTGCGTCTCAGAGTCTCTGCGTCTCTGCGTCTCAGAGTCTCTGCGTCTCTGCGTCTCTGCGTCTCTGCGTCTCAGAGTCTCAGTGTCTCTGCGTCTCAGAGTCTCTGCGTCTCTGCGTCTCAGAGTCTCTGCGTCTCTGCGTCTCTGCGTCTCAGAGTCTCAGTGTCTCTGCGTCTCAGAGTCTCTGCGTCTCTGCGTCTCAGAGTCTCTGCGTCTCTGCGTCTCAGAGTCTCTGCGTCTCTGCGTCTCAGAGTCTCTGCGTCTCTGCGTCTCAGAGTCTCAGAGTCTCTGCGTCTCTGCGTCTCTGCGTCTCAGAGTCTCAGAGTCTCTGCGTCTCTGCGTCTCAGAGTCTCTGCGTCTCTGCGTCTCAGAGTCTCTGCGTCTCTGCGTCTCTGCGTCTCAGAGTCTCAGTGTCTCTGCGTCTCAGAGTCTCTGCGTCTCTGCGTCTCGGTGTCTCTGCGTCTCAGAGTCTCTGCGTCTCTGCGTCTCAGTGTCTCTGCGTCTCTGCGTCTCTGCGTCTCAGAGTCTCAGTGTCTCTGCGTCTCAGAGTCTCTGCGTCTCTGCGTCTCAGAGTCTCTGCGTCTCTGCGTCTCTGCGTCTCAGAGTCTCAGTGTCTCTGCGTCTCAGAGTCTCTGCGTCTCTGCGTCTCAGAGTCTCTGCGTCTCTGCGTCTCTGCGTCTCAGAGTCTCTGCGTCTCTGCGTCTCTGCGTCTCAGAGTCTCTGCGTCTCTGCGTCTCAGAGTCTCAGAGTCTCTGCGTCTCTGCATCTCAGAGTCTCAGTGTCTCTGCGTCTCAGAGTCTCTGCATCTCTGCGTCTCAGTGTCTCTGCGTCTCAGAGTCTCTGCGTCTCTGCGTCTCAGTGTCTCTGCGTCTCAGAGTCTCTGCGTCTCTGCGTCTCTGCGTCTCTGCGTCTCAGAGTCTCAGTGTCTCTGCGTCACAGAGTCTCTGCGTCTCTGCGTCTCAGAGTCTCTGCGTCTCTGCGTCTCTGCGTCTCTGCGTCTCAGAGTCTCAGTGTCTCTGCGTCTCAGAGTCTCTGCGTCTCTGCGTCTCAGAGTCTCTGCGTCTCTGCGTCTCAGAGTCTCTGCGTCTCTGCGTCTCAGAGTCTCTGCGTCTCTGCGTCTCTGCGTCTCAGAGTCTCAGAGTCTCAGAGTCTCTGCGTCTCTGCGTCTCAGAGTCTCTGCGTCTCAGAGTCTCTGCGTCTCTGCGTCTCAGAGTCTCTGCGTCTCTGCGTCTCAGAGTCTCTGCGTCTCTGCGTCTCTGCGTCTCTGCGTCTCAGAGTCTCAGTGTCTCAGTGTCTCTGCGTCTCAGAGTCTCTGCGTCTCTGCGTCTCAGAGTCTCTGCGTCTCTGCGTCTCTGCGTCTCTGCGTCTCAGAGTCTCTGCGTCTCTGCGTCTCTGCGTCTCAGAGTCTCAGAGTCTCTGCGTCTCTGCGTCTCAGAGTCTCTGCGTCTCTGCGTCTCAGAGTCTCTGCGTCTCAGAGTCTCTGCGTCTCTGCGTCTCAGAGTCTCTGCGTCTCTGCGTCTCAGTGTCTCTGCGTCTCAGAGTCTCTGCGTCTCTGCGTCTCAGTGTCTCTGCGTCTCAGAGTCTCTGCGTCTCTGCGTCTCAGTGTCTCTGCGTCTCAGAGTCTCTGCGTCTCTGCGTCTCTGCGTCTCTGCGTCTCAGAGTCTCAGTGTCTCTGCGTCTCAGAGTCTCTGCGTCTCTGCGTCTCTGCGTCTCAGAGTCTCAGAGTCTCAGAGTCTCTGCGTCTCTGCGTCTCTGCGTCTCTGCGTCTCAGAGTCTCAGAGTCTCTGCGTCTCTGCGTCTCAGAGTCTCTGCGTCTCTGCGTCTCAGAGTCTCTGCGTCTCTGCGTCTCTGCGTCTCAGAGTCTCAGTGTCTCTGCGTCTCAGAGTCTCTGCGTCTCTGCGTCTCAGTGTCTCTGCGTCTCAGAGTCTCTGCGTCTCTGCGTCTCAGAGTCTCAGTGTCTCTGCGTCTCAGAGTCTCTGCGTCTCTGCGTCTCAGAGTCTCTGCGTCTCTGCGTCTCTGCGTCTCTGCGTCTCAGAGTCTCAGTGTCTCTGCGTCTCAGAGTCTCTGCGTCTCTGCGTCTCAGAGTCTCTGCGTCTCTGCGTCTCTGCGTCTCAGAGTCTCTGCGTCTCTGCGTCTCTGCGTCTCAGAGTCTCAGTGTCTCAGTGTCTCTGCGTCTCAGAGTCTCTGCGTCTCTGCGTCTCAGAGTCTCTGCGTCTCTGCGTCTCTGCGTCTCTGCGTCTCAGAGTCTCAGTGTCTCTGCGTCTCAGAGTCTCTGCGTCTCTGCGTCTCAGAGTCTCTGCGTCTCTGCGTCTCTGCGTCTCAGAGTCTCTGCGTCTCTGCGTCTCAGAGTCTCTGCGTCTCTGCGTCTCTGCGTCTCTGCGTCTCTGCGTCTCAGAGTCTCAGAGTCTCTGCGTCTCTGCGTCTCAGAGTCTCTGCGTCTCTGCGTCTCAGAGTCTCTGCGTCTCAGTGTCTCTGAGTCTCAGCGTCTCAGCGTCTCAGAGTCTCAGCGCCTCAGCGTCTCAGAGTCTCTGCGTCTCAGAGTCTCTGCGTCTCAGAGTCTCTGCGTCTCAGAGTCTCTGCGTCTGTGCGTCTCAGAGTCTCTGCTTCTCAGTGCCTCTGCGTCTCAGTGTCTCTGCGTCTCAGTGTCTCTGCGTCTCAGAGTCTCTGCGTCTCAGAGTCTCTGCGTCTCTGCGTCTCTGCGTCTCAGAGTCTCTGCGTCTCTGCGTCTCAGAGTCTCTGCGTCTCTGCGTCTCAGAGTCTCTGCGTCTCTGCGTCTCAGAGTCTCTGCGTCTCTGCGTCTCAGAGTCTCTGCGTCTCTGCGTCTCAGAGTCTCTGCGTCTCTGCGTCTCAGAGTCTCTGCGTCTCTGCGTCTCAGAGTCTCTGCGTCTCTGCGTCTCAGAGTCTATGCGTCTCTGCGTCTCAGAGTCTCTGCGTCTCAGAGTCTCTGCGTCTCTGCGTCTCAGAGTCTCTGCTTCTCAGTGTCTCTGCGTCTCAGTGTCTCTGCGTCTCTGCGTCTCAGTGTCTCTGCGTCTCAGAGTCTCTGCGTCTCTGCGTCTCAGAGTCTCTGCGTCTCAGAGTCTCTGCGTCTCAGAGTCTCTGCGTCACTGCGTCTCTGCGTCTCAGTGTCTCTGCTTCTCTGCGTCTCTGCGTCTCAGTGTCTCTGCGTCTCTGCGTCTCAGTGTCTCTGCGTCTCAGCGTCTCAGCGTCTCAGAGTCTCAGCGTCTCAGCGTCTCAGAGTCTCTTCGTCTCAGAGTCTCTGCGTCTCTGCGTCTCTGCGTCTCAGAGTCTCTGCGTCTCAGTGTCTCTGCGTCTCAGTGTCTCTGCGTCTCAGAGTCTCTGCGTCTCTGCGTCTCTGCGTCTCAGAGTCTCTGCGTCTCTGCGTCTCTGCGTCTCAGTGTCTCTGCGTCTCAGAGTCTCTGCGTCTCTGCGTCTCTGCGTCTCAGAGTCTCTGCGTCTCTGCGTCTCAGAGTCTCTGCGTCTCTGCGTCTCAGAGTCTCTGCGTCTCTGCGTCTCAGAGTCTCTGCGTCTCTGCGTCTCTGCGTCTCAGAGTCTCAGTGTCTCTGCGTCTCAGAGTCTCTGCGTCTCTGCGTCTCAGAGTCTCTGCGTCTCTGCGTCTCAGAGTCTCTGCGTCTCTGCGTCTCAGAGTCTCTGCGTCTCTGCGTCTCTGCGTCTCAGAGTCTCTGCGTCTCTGCGTCTCAGAGTCTCTGCGTCTCTGCGTCTCAGAGTCTCTGCGTCTCTGCGTCTCTGCGTCTCTGCGTCTCAGAGTCTCTGCGTCTCTGCGTCTCAGAGTCTCTGCGTCTCTGCGTCTCAGAGTCTCTGCGTCTCTGCGTCTCAGAGTCTCTGCGTCTCTGCGTCTCAGAGTCTCTGCGTCTCTGCGTCTCTGCGTCTCTGCGTCTCAGAGACTCTGCGTCTCTGCGTCTCAGAGTCTCTGCGTCTCTGCGTCTCAGAGTCTCTGCGTCTCTGCGTCTCTGCGTCTCAGAGTCTCTGCGTCTCTGTGTCTCTGCGTCTCTGCGTCTCAGCGTCTGTGCGTCTCAGCGTCTCTGCGTCTCAGAGTCTCTGCGTCTCAGCGTCTCTGCGTCTCAGTGTCTCTGTGTCTCAGCGTCTCAGTGTCTCTGCGTCTCTGCGTCTCTGCGTCTCAGAGTCTCTGCGTCTCTGCGTCTCAGAGTCTCTGCGTCTCTGCGTCTCAGAGTCTCTGCGTCTCTGCGTCTCAGAGTCTCTGCGTCTCTGCGTCTCAGAGTCTCTGTGTCTCAGCGTCTCTGCGTCTCAGAGTCTCTGCGTCTCTGTGTCTCAGCGTCTCTGCGTCTCAGAGTCTCTGTGTCTCAGCGTCTCTGCGTCTCAGCGTCTCTGCGTCTCAGAGTCTCTGCGTCTCAGTGTCTCTGCGTCTCTGCGTCTCAGCGTCTGTGCGTCTCAGCGTCTCTGCGTCTCAGAGTCTCTGCGTCTCAGCGTCTCTGCGTCTCAGTGTCTCTGTGTCTCAGCGTCTCAGTGTCTCTGCGTCTCTGCGTCTCAGCGTCTCTGCGTCTCTGCGTCTCTGCGTCTCAGAGTCTCTGCGTCTCAGTGTCTCTGCGTCTCTGCGTCTCAGTGTCTCTGCGTCTCTGCGTCTCAGCGTCTGTGCGTCTCAGAGTCTCTGCGTCTCAGCGTCTCTGCGTCTCAGTGTCTCTGTGTCTCAGCGTCTCAGTGTTTCTGCGTCTCTGCGTCTCAGCGTCTCTGCGTCTCAGCGTCTCTGCGTCTCTGCGTCTCAGCGTCTCTGCGTCTCAGCGTCTCTGCGTCTCTGCGTCTCAGCGTCTCTGCGTCTCTGCGTCTCAGCGTCTCTGCGTCTCAGAGTCTCTGTGTCTCAGCGTCTCTGCGTCTCTGGGTCTCTGCGTCTCTGCGTCTCAGAGTCTCTGCGTCTCAGAGTCTCTGCGTCTCTGTGTCTCAGCGTCTCTGCGTCTCAGAGTCTCTGTGTCTCAGCGTCTCTGCGTCTCAGAGTCTCTGTGTCTCAGCGTCTCTGCGTCTCAGAGTCTCTGCGTCTCAGCGTCTCTGCGTCTCAGAGTCTCTGCGTCTCTGTGTCTCAGCGTCTCTGCGTCTCAGAGTCTCTGTGTCTCAGCGTCTCTGCGTCTCAGAGTCTCTGTGTCTCAGCGTCTCTGCGTCTCAGAGTCTCTGCGTCTCTGTGTCTCAGCGTCTCTGCGTCTCAGAGTCTCTGTGTCTCAGCGTCTCTGCGTCTCAGAGTCTCTGTGTCTCAGCGTCTCTGCGTCTCAGAGTATCTGTGTCTCAGCGTCTCTGCGTCTCAGAGTCTCTGCGTCTCTGTGTCTCAGCGTCTCTGCGTCTCAGAGTCTCTGTGTCTCAGCGTCTCTGCGTCTCAGAGTCTCTGTGTCTCAGCGTCTCTGCGTCTCAGAGTCTCTGCGTCTCTGTGTCTCAGCGTCTCTGCGTCTCAGAGTCTCTGCGTCTCTGCGTCTCTGCGTCTCTGCGTCTCAGAGTCTCAGAGTCTCAGAGTCTCTGCGTCTCTGCGTCTCTGCGTCTCAGCGTCTCTGCGTCTCTGCGTCTCTGCGTCTCAGCGTCTCTGCGTCTCTGCGTCTCAGCGTCTCAGAGTCTCTGCGTCTCTGCGTCTCAGCGTCTCAGCGTCTCTGCGTCTCAGAGTCTCTGTGTCTCAGCGTCTCTGCGTCTCAGAGTCTCTGCGTCTCTGTGTCTCAGCGTCTCTGCGTCTCAGAGTCTCTGTGCCTCAGCGTCTCTGCGTCTCAGAGTCTCTGCGTCTCAGCGTCTCTGCGTCTCAGAGTCTCTGCGTCTCAGCGTCTCTGCGTCTCAGTGTCTCTGTGTCTCAGCGTCTCTGCGTCTCAGAGTCTCTGTGTCTCAGCGTCTCTGCGTCTCAGCGTCTCTGCGTCTCAGAGTCTCTGCGTCTCAGTGTCTCTGCGTCTCTGCGTCTCAGCGTCTGTGCGTCTCAGCGTCTCTGCGTCTCAGAGTCTCTGCGTCTCAGCGTCTCTGCGTCTCAGAGTCTCTGCGTCTCAGCGTCTCTGCGTCTCAGTGTCTCTGTGTCTCAGCGTCTCTGCGTCTCAGAGTCTCTGCGTCTCAGCGTCTGTGCGTCTCAGCGTCTCTGCGTCTCAGAGTCTCTGCGTCTCAGCGTCTCTGCGTCTCAGAGTCTCTGCGTCTCAGCGTCTCTGCGTCTCAGTGTCTCTGTGTCTCAGCGTCTCTGCGTCTCAGAGTCTCTGTGTCTCAGCGTCTCTGCGTCTCAGTGTCTCTGTGTCTCAGCGTCTCAGTGTCTCTGCGTCTCTGCGTCTCAGCGTCTCTGCGTCTCTGCGTCTCAGAGTCTCTGCGTCTCAGTGTCTCTGCGTCTCTGCGTCTCAGTGTCTCTGCGTCTCTGCGTCTCAGCGTCTGTGCGTCTCAGAGTCTCTGCGTCTCAGCGTCTCTGCGTCTCAGTGTCTCTGTGTCTCAGCGTCTCAGTGTCTCTGCGTCTCTGCGTCTCAGCGTCTCTGCGTCTCAGCGTCTCTGCGTCTCTGCGTCTCAGCGTCTCTGCGTCTCAGCGTCTCTGCGTCTCTGCGTCTCAGCGTCTCTGCGTCTCAGCGTCTCTGCGTCTCAGTGTCTCTGCGTCTCTGCGTCTCAGCGTCTCTGCGTCTCAGCGTCTCTGCGTCTCAGAGTCTCTGCGTCTCAGCGTCTCTGCGTCTCAGTGTCTCTGTGTCTCAGCGTCTCTGCGTCTCAGAGTCTCTGTGTCTCAGCGTCTCTGCGTCTCAGAGTCTCTGCGTCACTGTGTCTCAGCGTCTCTGCGTCTCAGAGTCTCTGTGTCTCAGCGTCTCTGCGTCTCAGAGTCTCTGTGTCTCAGCGTCTCTGCGTCTCAGAGTCTCTGCGTCTCTGTGTCTCAGCGTCTCTGCGTCTCAGAGTCTCTGTGTCTCAGCGTCTCTGCGTCTCAGAGTCTCTGTGTCTCAGCGTCTCTGCGTCTCAGAGTCTCTGTGTCTCAGCGTCTCTGCGTCTCAGAGTCTCTGCGTCTCTGTGTCTCAGCGTCTCTGCGTCTCAGAGTCTCTGTGTCTCAGCGTCTCTGCGTCTCAGAGTCTCTGTGTCTCAGCGTCTCTGCGTCTCTGCGTCTCTGCGTCTCTGCGTCTCAGAGTCTCTGCGTCTCAGAGTCTCTGCGTCTCTGTGTCTCAGCGTCTCTGCGTCTCAGAGTCTCTGTGTCTCAGCGTCTCTGCGTCTCAGAGTCTCTGTGTCTCAGCGTCTCTGCGTCTCAGAGTCTCTGTGTCTCAGCGTCTCTGCGTCTCAGAGTCTCTGCGTCTCAGCGTCTCTGCGTCTCAGAGTCTCTGCGTCTCTGTGTCTCAGCGTCTCTGCGTCTCAGAGTCTCTGTGTCTCAGCGTCTCTGCGTCTCAGAGTCTCTGTGTCTCAGCGTCTCTGCGTCTCAGAGTCTCTGCGTCTCTGTGTCTCAGCGTCTCTGCGTCTCAGAGTCTCTGTGTCTCAGCGTCTCTGCGTCTCAGCGTCTCTGCGTCTCAGAGTCTCTGCGTCTCAGTGTCTCTGCGTCTCTGCGTCTCAGCGTCTGTGCGTCTCAGCGTCTCTGCGTCTCAGAGTCTCTGCGTCTCAGCGTCTCTGCGTCTCAGTGTCTCTGTGTCTCAGCGTCTCAGTGTCTCTGCGTCTCTGCGTCTCAGCGTCTCTGCGTCTCTGCGTCTCTGCGTCTCAGAGTCTCTGCGTCTCAGTGTCTCTGCGTCTCTGCGTCTCAGTGTCTCTGCGTCTCTGCGTCTCAGCGTCTGTGCGTCTCAGAGTCTCTGCGTCTCAGCGTCTCTGCGTCTCAGTGTCTCTGTGTCTCAGCGTCTCAGTGTCTCTGCGTCTCTGCGTCTCAGCGTCTCTGCGTCTCAGCGTCTCTGCGTCTCTGCGTCTCAGCGTCTCTGCGTCTCAGCGTCTCTGCGTCTCTGCGTCTCAGCGTCTCTGCGTCTCTGCGTCTCAGCGTCTCTGCGTCTCAGAGTCTCTGTGTCTCAGCGTCTCTGCGTCTCTGGGTCTCTGCGTCTCTGCGTCTCAGAGTCTCTGCGTCTCAGAGTCTCTGCGTCTCTGTGTCTCAGCGTCTCTGCGTCTCAGAGTCTCTGTGTCTCAGCGTCTCTGCGTCTCAGAGTCTCTGTGTCTCAGCGTCTCTGCGTCTCAGAGTCTCTGTGTCTCAGCGTCTCTGCGTCTCAGAGTCTCTGCGTCTCAGCGTCTCTGCGTCTCAGAGTCTCTGCGTCTCTGTGTCTCAGCGTCTCTGCGTCTCAGAGTCTCTGTGTCTCAGCGTCTCTGCGTCTCAGAGTCTCTGTGTCTCAGCGTCTCTGCGTCTCAGAGTCTCTGCGTCTCTGTGTCTCAGCGTCTCTGCGTCTCAGAGTCTCTGTGTCTCAGCGTCTCTGCGTCTCAGAGTCTCTGTGTCTCAGCGTCTCTGCGTCTCAGAGTATCTGTGTCTCAGCGTCTCTGCGTCTCAGAGTCTCTGCGTCTCTGTGTCTCAGCGTCTCTGCGTCTCAGAGTCTCTGCGTCTCAGTGTCTCTGCGTCTCAGAGTCTCTGCGTCTCAGTGTCTCTGCGTCTCAGAGTCTCTGCGTCTCAGAGTCTCTGCGTCTCAGTGTCTCTGCGTCTCAGAGTCTCTGCGTCTCAGTGTCTCTGCGTCTCAGATTCTCTGCGTCTCAGAGTCTCTGTGTCTCTGCGTCTCAGCGTCCCAGCGTCTCTGCGTCTCAGTGTCTCTGCGTCTCTGCGTCTCAGCGTCTCTGCGTCTCAGCGTCTCTGCGTCTCAGAGTCTCTGTGTCTCAGCGTCTCTGCGTCTCAGCGTCTCTGCGTCTCAGAGTCTCTGCGTCTCTGCGTCTCAGTGTCTCTGCGTCTCTGCGTCTCAGCGTCTCTGCGTCTCAGCGTCTCTGCGTCTCAGAGTCTCTGCGTCTCTGCGTCTCAGCGTCTCTGCGTCTCAGTGTCTCTGTGTCTCAGCGTCTCTGCGTCTCAGAGTCTCTGCGTCTCTGCGTCTCAGTGTCTCTGCGTCTCTGCGTCTCAGCGTCTCTGCGTCTCAGCGTCTCTGCGTCTCAGAGTCTCTGCGTCTCAGCGTCTCTGCGTCTCAGAGTCTCTGTGTCTCAGCGTCTCTGCGTCTCAGAGTCTCTGTGTCTCAGCGTCTCTGCGTCTCAGAGTCTCTGTGTCTCAGCGTCTCTGCGTCTCAGAGTCTCTGTGTCTCAGCGTCTCTGCGTCTCAGAGTCTCTGCGTCTCTGCGTCTCTGCGTCTCTGCGTCTCAGAGTCTCTGCGTCTCTGCGTCTCTGCGTCTCTGTGTCTCAGCGTCTCTGCGTCTCAGAGTCTCTGTGTCTCAGCGTCTCTGCGTCTCAGAGTCTCTGTGTCTCAGCGTCTCTGCCTCTCAGAGTCTCTGCGTCTCAGCGTCTCTGCGTCTCAGAGTCTCTGCGTCACTGTGTCTCAGCGTCTCTGCGTCTCAGAGTCTCTGTGTCTCAGCGTCTCTGCGTCTCAGAGTCTCTGTGTCTCAGCGTCTCTGCGTCTCAGAGTCTCTGCGTCTCTGTGTCTCAGCGTCTCTGCGTCTCAGAGTCTCTGTGTCTCAGCGTCTCTGCGTCTCAGAGTCTCTGTGTCTCAGCGTCTCTGCGTCTCAGAGTCTCTGTGTCTCAGCGTCTCTGCGTCTCAGAGTCTCTGCGTCTCTGTGTCTCAGCGTCTCTGCGTCTCAGAGTCTCTGTGTCTCAGCGCCTCTGCGTCTCAGAGTCTCTGTGTCTCAGCGTCTCTGCGTCTCTGCGTCTCTGCGTCTCTGCGTCTCAGAGTCTCTGCGTCTCAGAGTCTCTGCGTCTCTGTGTCTCAGCGTCTCTGCGTCTCAGAGTCTCTGTGTCTCAGCGTCTCTGCGTCTCAGAGTCTCTGTGTCTCAGCGTCTCTGCGTCTCAGAGTCTCTGTGTCTCAGCGTCTCTGCGTCTCAGAGTCTCTGCGTCTCAGCGTCTCTGCGTCTCAGAGTCTCTGCGTCTCTGTGTCTCAGCGTCTCTGCGTCTCAGAGTCTCTGTGTCTCAGCGTCTCTGCGTCTCAGAGTCTCTGTGTCTCAGCGTCTCTGCGTCTCAGAGTCTCTGCGTCTCTGTGTCTCAGCGTCTCTGCGTCTCAGAGTCTCTGTGTCTCAGCGTCTCTGCGTCTCAGCGTCTCTGCGTCTCAGAGTCTCTGCGTCTCAGTGTCTCTGCGTCTCTGCGTCTCAGCGTCTGTGCGTCTCAGCGTCTCTGCGTCTCAGAGTCTCTGCGTCTCAGCGTCTCTGCGTCTCAGTGTCTCTGTGTCTCAGCGTCTCAGTGTCTCTGCGTCTCTGCGTCTCTGCGTCTCTGCGTCTCTGCGTCTCAGAGTCTCTGCGTCTCTGCGTCTCAGTGTCTCTGCGTCTCTGCGTCTCAGCGTCTGTGCGTCTCAGAGTCTCTGCGTCTCAGCGTCTCTGCGTCTCAGTGTCTCTGTGTCTCAGCGTCTCAGTGTTTCTGCGTCTCTGCGTCTCAGCGTCTCTGCGTCTCAGCGTCTCTGCGTCTCTGCGTCTCAGCGTCTCTGCGTCTCAGCGTCTCTGCGTCTCTGCGTCTCAGCGTCTCTGCGTCTCTGCGTCTCAGCGTCTCTGCGTCTCAGAGTCTCTGTGTCTCAGCGTCTCTGCGTCTCTGGGTCTCTGCGTCTCTGCGTCTCAGAGTCTATGCGTCTCAGAGTCTCTGCGTCTCTGTGTCTCAGCGTCTCTGCGTCTCAGAGTCTCTGTGTCTCAGCGTCTCTGCGTCTCAGAGTCTCTGTGTCTCAGCGTATCTGCGTCTCAGAGTCTCTGCGTCTCAGCGTCTCTGCGTCTCAGAGTCTCTGCGTCTCTGTGTCTCAGCGTCTCTGCGTCTCAGAGTCTCTGTGTCTCAGCGTCTCTGCGTCTCAGAGTCTCTGTGTCTCAGCGTCTCTGCGTCTCAGAGTCTCTGCGTCTCTGTGTCTCAGCGTCTCTGCGTCTCAGAGTCTCTGTGTCTCAGCGTCTCTGCGTCTCAGAGTCTCTGTGTCTCAGCGTCTCTGCGTCTCAGAGTATCTGTGTCTCAGCGTCTCTGCGTCTCAGAGTCTCTGCGTCTCTGTGTCTCAGCGTCTCTGCGTCTCAGAGTCTCTGTGTCTCAGCGTCTCTGCGTCTCAGAGTCTCTGTGTCTCAGCGTCTCTGCGTCTCAGAGTCTCTGCGTCTCTGTGTCTCAGCGTCTCTGCGTCTCAGAGTCTCTGCGTCTCTGCGTCTCTGCGTCTCTGCGTCTCAGAGTCTCAGAGTCTCAGAGTCTCTGCGTCTCTGCGTCTCTGCGTCTCAGCGTCTCTGCGTCTCTGCGTCTCTGCGTCTCAGCGTCTCTGCGTCTCTGCGTCTCAGCGTCTCAGAGTCTCTGCGTCTCTGCGTCTCAGCGTCTCAGCGTCTCTGCGTCTCAGAGTCTCTGTGTCTCAGCGTCTCTGCGTCTCAGAGTCTCTGCGTCTCTGTGTCTCAGCGTCTCTGCGTCTCAGAGTCTCTGTGCCTCAGCGTCTCTGCGTCTCAGAGTCTCTGCGTCTCAGCGTCTCTGCGTCTCAGAGTCTCTGCGTCTCAGCGTCTCTGCGTCTCAGTGTCTCTGTGTCTCAGCGTCTCTGCGTCTCAGAGTCTCTGTGTCTCAGCGTCTCTGCGTCTCAGCGTCTCTGCGTCTCAGAGTCTCTGCGTCTCAGTGTCTCTGCGTCTCTGCGTCTCAGCGTCTGTGCGTCTCAGCGTCTCTGCGTCTCAGAGTCTCTGCGTCTCAGCGTCTCTGCGTCTCAGAGTCTCTGCGTCTCAGCGTCTCTGCGTCTCAGTGTCTCTGTGTCTCAGCGTCTCTGCGTCTCAGAGTCTCTGCGTCTCAGCGTCTGTGCGTCTCAGCGTCTCTGCGTCTCAGAGTCTCTGCGTCTCAGCGTCTCTGCGTCTCAGAGTCTCTGCGTCTCAGCGTCTCTGCGTCTCAGTGTCTCTGTGTCTCAGCGTCTCTGCGTCTCAGAGTCTCTGTGTCTCAGCGTCTCTGCGTCTCAGCGTCTCTGCGTCTCAGAGTCTCTGCGTCTCAGTGTCTCTGCGTCTCTGCGTCTCAGCGTCTGTGCGTCTCAGCGTCTCTGCGTCTCAGAGTCTCTGCGTCTCAGCGTCTCTGCGTCTCAGTGTCTCTGTGTCTCAGCGTCTCAGTGTCTCTGCGTCTCTGCGTCTCAGCGTCTCTGCGTCTCTGCGTCTCTGCGTCTCAGAGTCTCTGCGTCTCAGTGTCTCTGCGTCTCTGCGTCTCAGTGTCTCTGCGTCTCTGCGTCTCAGCGTCTGTGCGTCTCAGAGTCTCTGCGTCTCAGCGTCTCTGCGTCTCAGTGTCTCTGTGTCTCAGCGTCTCAGTGTCTCTGCGTCTCTGCGTCTCAGCGTCTCTGCGTCTCAGCGTCTCTGCGTCTCTGCGTCTCAGCGTCTCTGCGTCTCAGCGTCTCTGCGTCTCTGCGTCTCAGCGTCTCTGCGTCTCTGCGTCTCAGCGTCTCTGCGTCTCAGTGTCTCTGCGTCTCTGCGTCTCAGCGTCTCTGCGTCTCAGCGTCTCTGCGTCTCAGAGTCTCTGCGTCTCAGCGTCTCTGCGTCTCAGTGTCTCTGTGTCTCAGCGTCTCTGCGTCTCAGAGTCTCTGTGTCTCAGCGTCTCTGCGTCTCAGAGTCTCTGCGTCACTGTGTCTCAGCGTCTCTGCGTCTCAGAGTCTCTGTGTCTCAGCGTCTCTGCGTCTCAGAGTCTCTGTGTCTCAGCGTCTCTGCGTCTCAGAGTCTCTGCGTCTCTGTGTCTCAGCGTCTCTGCGTCTCAGAGTCTCTGTGTCTCAGCGTCTCTGCGTCTCAGAGTCTCTGTGTCTCAGCGTCTCTGCGTCTCAGAGTCTCTGTGTCTCAGCGTCTCTGCGTCTCAGAGTCTCTGCGTCTCTGTGTCTCAGCGTCTCTGCGTCTCAGAGTCTCTGTGTCTCAGCGTCTCTGCGTCTCAGAGTCTCTGTGTCTCAGCGTCTCTGCGTCTCTGCGTCTCTGCGTCTCTGCGTCTCAGAGTCTCTGCGTCTCAGAGTCTCTGCGTCTCTGTGTCTCAGCGTCTCTGCGTCTCAGAGTCTCTGTGTCTCAGCGTCTCTGCGTCTCAGAGTCTCTGTGTCTCAGCGTCTCTGCGTCTCAGAGTCTCTGTGTCTCAGCGTCTCTGCGTCTCAGAGTCTCTGCGTCTCAGCGTCTCTGCGTCTCAGAGTCTCTGCATCTCTGTGTCTCAGCGTCTCTGCGTCTCAGAGTCTCTGTGTCTCAGCGTCTCTGCGTCTCAGAGTCTCTGTGTCTCAGCGTCTCTGCGTCTCAGAGTCTCTGCGTCTCTGTGTCTCAGCGTCTCTGCGTCTCAGAGTCTCTGTGTCTCAGCGTCTCTGCGTCTCAGCGTCTCTGCGTCTCAGAGTCTCTGCGTCTCAGTGTCTCTGCGTCTCTGCGTCTCAGCGTCTGTGCGTCTCAGCGTCTCTGCGTCTCAGAGTCTCTGCGTCTCAGCGTCTCTGCGTCTCAGTGTCTCTGTGTCTCAGCGTCTCAGTGTCTCTGCGTCTCTGCGTCTCAGCGTCTCTGCGTCTCTGCGTCTCTGCGTCTCAGAGTCTCTGCGTCTCAGTGTCTCTGCGTCTCTGCGTCTCAGTGTCTCTGCGTCTCTGCGTCTCAGCGTCTGTGCGTCTCAGAGTCTCTGCGTCTCAGCGTCTCTGCGTCTCAGTGTCTCTGTGTCTCAGCGTCTCAGTGTCTCTGCGTCTCTGCGTCTCAGCGTCTCTGCGTCTCAGCGTCTCTGCGTCTCTGCGTCTCAGCGTCTCTGCGTCTCAGCGTCTCTGCGACTCTGCGTCTCAGCGTCTCTGCGTCTCTGCGTCTCAGCGTCTCTGCGTCTCAGAGTCTCTGTGTCTCAGCGTCTCTGCGTCTCTGGGTCTCTGCGTCTCTGCGTCTCAGAGTCTCTGCGTCTCAGAGTCTCTGCGTCTCTGTGTCTCAGCGTCTCTGCGTCTCAGAGTCTCTGTGTCTCAGCGTCTCTGCGTCTCAGAGTCTCTGTGTCTCAGCGTCTCTGCGTCTCAGAGTCTCTGTGTCTCAGCGTCTCTGCGTCTCAGAGTCTCTGCGTCTCAGCGTCTCTGAGTCTCAGAGTCTCTGCGTCTCTGTGTCTCAGCGTCTCTGCGTCTCAGAGTCTCTGTGTCTCAGCGTCTCTGCGTCTCAGAGTCTCTGTGTCTCAGCGTCTCTGCGTCTCAGAGTCTCTGCGTCTCTGTGTCTCAGCGTCTCTGCGTCTCAGAGTCTCTGTGTCTCAGCGTCTCTGCGTCTCAGAGTCTCTGTGTCTCAGCGTCTCTGCGTCTCAGAGTATCTGTGTCTCAGCGTCTCTGCGTCTCAGAGTCTCTGCGTCTCTGTGTCTCAGCGTCTCTGCGTCTCAGAGTCTCTGCGTCTCAGTGTCTCTGCGTCTCAGAGTCTCTGCGTCTCAGTGTCTCTGCGTCTCAGAGTCTCTGCGTCTCAGAGTCTCTGCGTCTCAGTGTCTCTGCGTCTCAGAGTCTCTGCGTCTCAGTGTCTCTGCGTCTCAGATTCTCTGCGTCTCAGAGTCTCTGTGTCTCTGCGTCTCAGCGTCCCAGCGTCTCTGCGTCTCAGAGTCTCTGCGTCTCAGTGTCTCTGCGTCTCAGAGTCTCTGCGTCTCAGTGTCTCTGCGTCTCAGAGTCTCTGCGTCTCAGTGTCTCTGCGTCTCAGAGTCTCTGCGTCTCAGTGTCTCTGCGTCTCAGAGTCTCTGCGTCTCAGTGTCTCTGCGTCTCAGAGTCTCTGCGTCTCAGAGTCTCTGCGTCTCAGTGTCTCTGCGTCTCAGTGTCTCTGCGTCTCAGAGTCTCTGCGTCTCAGTGTCTCTGCGTCTCAGAGTCTCTGCGTCTCAGTGTCTCTGCGTCTCAGAGTCTCTGCGTCTCAGAGTCTCTGCGTCTCTGCGTCTCTGCATCTCAGCGTCTCTGCGTCTCAGAGTCTCTGCGTCTCAGTGTCTCTGCGTCTCAGTGTCTCTGCGTCTCAGAGTCTCTGCGTCTCAGTGTCTCTGCGTCTCAGAGTCTCTGCGTCTCAGTGTCTCTGCGTCTCAGAGTCTCTGCGTCTCTGCGTCTCTGCATCTCAGCGTCTCTGCGTCTCAGCGTCTCTGCGTCTCAGAGTCTCTGCGTCTCTGCGTCTCTGCATCTCAGCGTCTCTGCGTCTCAGAGTCTCTGCGTCTCAGTGTCTCTGCGTCTCAGTGTCTCTGCGTCTCAGAGTCTCTGCGTCTCAGTGTCTCTGCGTCTCAGAGTCTCTGCGTCTCAGTGTCTCTGCGTCTCAGAGTCTCTGCGTCTCAGTGTCTCTGCGTCTCAGAGTCTCTGCGTCTCAGAGTCTCTGCGTCACTGCGTCTCTGCGTCTCAGCGTCTCTGCGTCTCAGAGTCTCTGCGTCTCAGTGTCTCTGCGTCTCAGTGTCTCTGCGTCTCAGAGTCTCTGCGTCTCAGTGTCTCTGCGTCTCAGAGTCTCTGCGTCTCAGTGTCTCTGCGTCTCAGAGTCTCTGCGTCTCAGAGTCTCTGCGTCTCTACGTCTCAGCGTCTCAGCGTCTCTGCGTCTCAGAGTCTCTGCGTCTCAGTGTCTCTGCGTCTCAGAGTCTCTGCGTCTCAGTGTCTCTGCGTCTCAGAGTCTCTGCGTCTCAGTGTCTCTGCGTCTCAGCGTCTCTGCGTCTCAGTGTCTCTGCGTCTCAGAGTCTCTGCGTCTCAGTGTCTCTGCGTCTCAGAGTCTCTGCGTCTCAGAGTCTCTGCGTCTCAGTGTCTCTGCGTCTCAGAGTCTCTGCGTCTCAGTGTCTCTGCGTCTCAGAGTCTCTGCGTCTCAGTGTCTCTGCGTCTCAGAGTCTCTGCGTCTCAGAGTCTCTGCGTCTCTGCGTCTCAGAGTCTCTGCGTCTCAGTGTCTCTGCGTCTCAGAGTCTCTGCGTCTCTGCGTCTCAGCGTCTCTGCGTCTCAGAGTCCCTGCGTATCAGTGTCTCTGCGTCTCAGAGTCTCTGCGTCTCAGTGTCTCTGCGTCTCAGAGTCTCTGCGTCTCTGCGTCTCTGCGTCTCTGCGTCTCAGCGTCTCAGAGTCTCTGCGTCTCAGAGTCTCTGCGTCTCTGCGTCTCTGCGTCTCTGCGTCTCAGCGTCTCTGCGTCTCAGAGTCTCTGCGTCTCAGTGTCTCTGCGTCTCAGCGTCTCTGCGTCTCAGAGTCTCTGCGTCTCAGCGTCTCTGCGTCTCAGAGTCTCTGCGTCTCAGTGTCTCTGCGTCTCAGAGTCTCTGCGTCTCAGCGTCTCTGCGTCTCTGCGTCTCTGCGTCTCAGCGTCTCAGAGTCTCTGCGTCTCAGAGTCTCTGCGTCTCTGCGTCTCTGCGTCTCTGCGTCTCAGCGTCTCTGCGTCTCAGAGTCTCTGCGTCTCATTGTCTCTGCGTCTCAGTGTCTCTGCGTCTCAGTGTCTCTGCGTCTCAGAGTCTCTGCGTCTCAGAGTCTCTGCGTCTCAGTGTCTCTGCGTCTCAGAGTCTCTGCGTCTCAGTGTCTCTGCGTCTCAGTGTCTCTGCGTCTCAGAGTCTCTGCGTCTCTGCGTCTCTGCGTCTCTGCGTCTCAGCGTCTCAGAGTCTCTGCGTCTCAGAGTCTCTGCGTCTCAGTGTCTCTGCGTCTCAGAGTCTCTGCGTCTCAGTGTCTCTGCGTCTCAGTGTTTCTGCGTCTCAGAGTCTCTGCGTCTCTGCGTCTCTGCGTCTCTGCGTCTCTGCGTCTCAGCGTCTCAGAGTCTCTGCGTCTCAGAGTCTCTGCGTCTCAGTGTCTCTGCGTCTCAGAGTCTCTGCGTCTCAGTGTCTCTGCGTCTCAGAGTCTCTGCGTCTCAGAGTCTCTGCGTCTCAGTGTCTCTGCGTCTCAGAGTCTCTGCGTCTCTGCGTCTCTGCGTCTCTGCGTCTCAGCGTCTCAGAGTCTCTGCGTCTCAGAGTCTCTGCGTCTCAGTGTCTCTGCGTCTCAGAGTCTCTGCGTCTCAGTGTCTCTGCGTCTCAGAGTCTCTGCGTCTCAGAGTCTCTGCGTCTCTGCGTCTCTGCGTCTCAGCGTCTCAGAGTCTCTGCGTCTCAGAGTCTCTGCGTCTCAGTGTCTCTGCGTCTCAGAGTCTCTGCGTCTCAGTGTCTCTGCGTCTCAGAGTCTCTGCGTCTCAGTGTCTCTGCGTCTCAGAGTCTCTGCGTCTCAGAGTCTCTGCGTCTCTGCGTCTCTGCGTCTCAGCGTCTCAGAGTCTCTGCGTCTCAGTGTCTCTGCGTCTCAGAGTCTCTGCGTCTCAGAGTCTCTGCGTCTCTGCGTCTCTGCGTCTCAGCGTCTCAGAGTCTCTGCGTCTCAGAGTCTCTGCGTCTCAGTGTCTCTGCGTCTCAGAGTCTCTGCGTCTCAGAGTCTCTGCGTCTCTGCGTCTCTGCGTCTCAGCGTCTCAGAGTCTCTGCGTCTCAGAGTCTCTGCGTCTCAGTGTCTCTGCGTCTCAGAGTCTCTGTGTCTCAGCGTCTCTGCGTCTCAGCGTCTCTGCGTCTCAGAGTCTCTGCGTCTCAGTGTCTCTGCGTCTCTGCGTCTCAGCGTCTCTGTGTCTCAGCGTCTCTGCGTCTCAGCGTCTCTGCGTCTCAGCGTCTCTGCGTCTCAGAGTCTCTGCGTCTCTGCGTCTCAGCGTCTCAGAGTCTCTGCGTCTCAGCGTCTCTGTGTCTCAGCGTCTCTGCGTCTCAGCGTCTCTGCGTCTCAGCGTCTCTGCGTCTCAGCGTCTCTGTGTCTCAGCGTCTCTGCGTCTCAGAGTCTCTGTGTCTCAGCGTCTCAGCGTCACTGCGTCTCAGAGTCTCTGCGTCTCAGCGCCTCTGCGTCTCAGCGTCTCTGCGTCTCAGAGTCTCTGCGTCTCTGCGTCTCAGCGTCTCAGAGTCTCTGCGTCTCAGAGTCTCTGCGTCTCAGAGTCTCTGTGTCTCAGCTTCTCTGCGTCTCAGCGTCTCTGCGTCTCAGAGTCTCTGCGTCTCAGTGTCTCTGCGTCTCAGTGTCTCTGCGTCTCTGCGTCCCAGCGTCTCTGTGTCTCAGCGTCTCAGCGTCTCTGTGTCTCAGAGTCTCTGCGTCTCAGTGTCTCTGCGTCTCTGCGTCTCAACGTCTCTGCGTCTCAGCGTCTCTGCGTCTCAGAGTCTCTGCGTCTCAGCGTCTCTGCGTCTCAGTGTCTCTGTGTCTCAGCGTCTCTGCGTCTCAGAGTCTCTGTGTCTCAGCGTCTCTGCGTCTCAGCGTCTCTGCGTCTCAGAGTCTCTGTGTCTCAGCGTCTCTGCGTCTCAGCGTCTCTGCGTCTCAGAGTCTCTGCGTCTCAGTGTCTCTGCGTCTCAGAGTCTCTGTGTCTCAGCGTCTCTGCGTCTCAGCGTCTCAGCGTCTCTGTGTCTCAGCGTCTCTGTGTCTCAGCGTCTCTGCGTCTCAGAGTCTCTGCGTCTCAGTGTCTCTGCGTCTCTGCGTCTCAGCGTCTCTGTGTCTCAGCGTCTCTGCGTCTCAGCGTCTCTGCGTCTCAGAGTCTCTGCGTCTCAGTGTCTCTGCGTCTCAGCGTCTCTGCGTCTCAGAGTCTCTGCGTCTCAGAGTCTCTGCGTCTCTGCGTCTCTGCGTCTCAGCGTCTCTGCGTCTCAGAGTCTCTGCGTCTCTGCGTCTCAGTGTCTCTGCGTCTCTGCGTCTCAGCGTCTCTGCGTCTCAGCGTCTCTGCGTCTCAGAGTCTCTGTGTCTCAGCGTCTCTGCGTCTCAGCGTCTCTGCGTCTCAGAGTCTCTGCGCCTCTGCGTCTCAGTGTCTCTGCGTCTCTGCGTCTCAGCGTCTCTGCGTCTCAGCGTCTCAGCGTCTCTGCGTCTCAGAGTCTCTGCGTCTCTGCGTCTCAGCGTCTCTGCGTCTCAGTGTCTCTGTGTCTCAGCGTCTCTGCGTCTCAGAGTCTCTGCGTCTCTGCGTCTCAGTGTCTCTGCGTCTCTGCGTCTCAGCGTCTCTGCGTCTCAGCGTCTCTGCGTCTCAGAGTCTCTGCGTCTCAGCGTCTCTGCGTCTCAGAGTCTCTGCGTCTCAGCGTCTCTGCGTCTCAGAGTCTCTGTGTCTCAGCGTCTCTGCGTCTCAGAGTCTCTGTGTCTCAGCGTCTCTGCGTCTCAGAGTCTCTGTGTCTCAGCGTCTCTGCGTCTCTGCGTCTCTGCGTCTCAGAGTCTCTGCGTCTCTGCGTCTCTGCGTCTCTGTGTCTCAGCGTCTCTGCGTCTCAGAGTCTCTGTGTCTCAGCGTCTCTGCGTCTCAGAGTCTCTGTGTCTCAGCGTCTCTGCGTCTCAGAGTCTCTGTGTCTCAGCGTCTCTGCCTCTCAGAGTCTCTGCGTCTCAGCGTCTCTGCGTCTCTGAGTCTCTGCGTCACTGTGTCTCAGCGTCTCTGCGTCTCAGAGTCTCTGTGTCTCAGCGTCTCTGCGTCTCAGAGTCTCTGTGTCTCAGCGTCTCTGCGTCTCAGAGTCTCTGCGTCTCTGTGTCTCAGCGTCTCTGCGTCTCAGAGTCTCTGTGTCTCAGCGTCTCTGCGTCTCAGAGTCTCTGTGTCTCAGCGTCTCTGCGTCTCAGAGTCTCTGTGTCTCAGCGTCTCTGCGTCTCAGAGTCTCTGCGTCTCTGTGTCTCAGCGTCTCTGCGTCTCAGAGTCTCTGTGTCTCAGCGCCTCTGCGTCTCAGAGTCTCTGTGTCTCAGCGTCTCTGCGTCTCTGCGTCTCTGCGTCTCTGCGTCTCAGAGTCTCTGCGTCTCAGAGTATCTGCGTCTCTGTGTCTCAGCGTCTCTGCGTCTCAGAGTCTCTGTGTCTCAGCGTCTCTGCGTCTCAGAGTCTCTGTGTCTCAGCGTCTCTGCGTCTCAGAGTCTCTGTGTCTCAGCGTCTCTGCGTCTCAGAGTCTCTGCGTCTCAGCGTCTCTGCGTCTCAGAGTCTCTGCGTCTCTGTGTCTCAGCGTCTCTGCGTCTCAGAGTCTCTGTGTCTCAGCGTCTCTGCGTCTCAGAGTCTCTGTGTCTCAGCGTCTCTGCGTCTCAGAGTCTCTGCGTCTCTGTGTCTCAGCGTCTCTGCGTCTCAGAGTCTCTGTGTCTCAGCGTCTCTGCGTCTCAGCGTCTCTGCGTCTCAGAGTCTCTGCGTCTCAGTGTCTCTGCGTCTCTGCGTCTCAGCGTCTGTGCGTCTCAGCGTCTCTGCGTCTCAGTGTCTCTGCGTCTCAGCGTCTCTGCGTCTCAGTGTCTCTGTGTCTCAGCGTCTCAGTGTCTCTGCGTCTCTGCGTCTCAGCGTCTCTGCGTCTCTGCGTCTCTGCGTCTCAGAGTCTCTGCGTCTCAGTGTCTCTGCGTCTCTGCGTCTCAGTGTCTCTGCGTCTCTGCGTCTCAGCGTCTGTGCGTCTCAGAGTCTCTGCGTCTCAGCGTCTCTGCGTCTCAGTGTCTCTGTGTCTCAGCGTCTCAGTGTTTCTGCGTCTCTGCGTCTCAGCGTCTCTGCGTCTCAGCGTCTCTGCGTCTCTGCGTCTCAGCGTCTCTGCGTCTCAGCGTCTCTGCGTCTCTGCGTCTCAGCGTCTCTGCGTCTCTGCGTCTCAGCGTCTCTGCGTCTCAGAGTCTCTGTGTCTCAGCGTCTCTGCGTCTCTGGGTCTCTGCGTCTCAGAGTCTCTGCGTCTCAGAGTCTCTGCGTCTCTGTGTCTCAGCGTCTCTGCGTCTCAGAGTCTCTGTGTCTCAGCGTCTCTGCGTCTCAGAGTCTCTGTGTCTCAGCGTCTCTGCGTCTCAGAGTCTCTGCGTCTCAGCGTCTCTGCGTCTCAGAGTCTCTGCGTCTCTGTGTCTCAGCGTCTCTGCGTCTCAGAGTCTCTGTGTCTCAGCGTCTCTGCGTCTCAGAGTCTCTGTGTCTCAGCGTCTCTGCGTCTCAGAGTCTCTGCGTCTCTGTGTCTCAGCGTCTCTGCGTCTCAGAGTCTCTGTGTCTCAGCGTCTCTGCGTCTCAGAGTCTCTGTGTCTCAGCGTCTCTGCGTCTCAGAGTATCTGTGTCTCAGCGTCTCTGCGTCTCAGAGTCTCTGCGTCTCTGTGTCTCAGCGTCTCTGCGTCTCAGAGTCTCTGTGTCTCAGCGTCTCTGCGTCTCAGAGTCTCTGTGTCTCAGCGTCTCTGCGTCTCAGAGTCTCTGCGTCTCTGTGTCTCAGCGTCTCTGCGTCTCAGAGTCTCTGCGTCTCTGCGTCTCTGCGTCTCTGCGTCTCTGCGTCTCAGAGTCTCAGAGTCTCAGAGTCTCTGCGTCTCTGCGTCTCTGCGTCTCAGCGTCTCTGCGTCTCTGCGTCTCTGCGTCTCAGCGTCTCTGCGTCTCTGCGTCTCAGCGTCTCAGAGTCTCTGCGTCTCTGCGTCTCAGCGTCTCAGCGTCTCTGCGTCTCAGAGTCTCTGTGTCTCAGCGTCTCTGCGTCTCAGAGTCTCTGCGTCTCTGTGTCTCAGCGTCTCTGCGTCTCAGAGTCTCTGTGCCTCAGCGTCTCTGCGTCTCAGAGTCTCTGCGTCTCAGCGTCTCTGCGTCTCAGAGTCTCTGCGTCTCAGCGTCTCTGCGTCTCAGTGTCTCTGTGTCTCAGCGTCTCTGCGTCTCAGAGTCTCTGTGTCTCAGCGTCTCTGCGTCTCAGCGTCTCTGCGTCTCAGAGTCTCTGCGTCTCAGTGTCTCTGCGTCTCTGCGTCTCAGCGTCTGTGCGTCTCAGCGTCTCTGCGTCTCAGAGTCTCTGCGTCTCAGCGTCTCTGCGTCTCAGAGTCTCTGCGTCTCAGCGTCTCTGCGTCTCAGCGTCTCTGCGTCTCAGAGTCTCTGCGTCTCAGCGTCTGTGCGTCTCAGCGTCTCTGCGTCTCAGAGTCTCTGCGTCTCAGCGTCTCTGCGTCTCAGAGTCTCTGCGTCTCAGCGTCTCTGCGTCTCAGTGTCTCTGTGTCTCAGCGTCTCTGCGTCTCAGAGTCTCTGTGTCTCAGCGTCTCTGCGTCTCAGCGTCTCTGCGTCTCAGAGTCTCTGCGTCTCAGTGTCTCTGCGTCTCTGCGTCTCAGCGTCTGTGCGTCTCAGCGTCTCTGCGTCTCAGAGTCTCTGCGTCTCAGCGTCTCTGCGTCTCAGTGTCTCTGTGTCTCAGCGTCTCAGTGTCTCTGCGTCTCTGCGTCTCAGCGTCTCTGCGTCTCTGCGTCTCTGCGTCTCAGAGTCTCTGCGTCTCAGTGTCTCTGCGTCTCTGCGTCTCAGTGTCTCTGCGTCTCTGCGTCTCAGCGTCTGTGCGTCTCAGAGTCTCTGCGTCTCAGCGTCTCTGCGTCTCAGTGTCTCTGTGTCTCAGCGTCTCAGTGTCTCTGCGTCTCTGCGTCTCAGCGTCTCTGCGTCTCAGCGTCTCTGCGTCTCTGCGTCTCAGCGTCTCTGCGTCTCAGCGTCTCTGCGTCTCTGCGTCTCAGCGTCTCTGCGTCTCTGCGTCTCAGCGTCTCTGCGTCTCAGTGTCTCTGCGTCTCTGCGTCTCAGCGTCTCTGCGTCTCAGCGTCTCTGCGTCTCAGAGTCTCTGCGTCTCAGCGTCTCTGCGTCTCAGTGTCTCTGTGTCTCAGCGTCTCTGCGTCTCAGAGTCTCTGTGTCTCAGCGTCTCTGCGTCTCAGAGTCTCTGCGTCACTGTGTCTCAGCGTCTCTGCGTCTCAGAGTCTCTGTGTCTCAGCGTCTCTGCGTCTCAGAGTCTCTGTGTCTCAGCGTCTCTGCGTCTCAGAGTCTCTGCGTCTCTGTGTCTCAGCGTCTCTGCGTCTCAGAGTCTCTGTGTCTCAGCGTCTCTGCGTCTCAGAGTCTCTGTGTCTCAGCGTCTCTGCGTCTCAGAGTCTCTGTGTCTCAGCGTCTCTGCGTCTCAGAGTCTCTGCGTCTCTGTGTCTCAGCGTCTCTGCGTCTCAGAGTCTCTGTGTCTCAGCGTCTCTGCGTCTCAGAGTCTCTGTGTCTCAGCGTCTCTGCGTCTCTGCGTCTCTGCGTCTCTGCGTCTCAGAGTCTCTGCGTCTCAGAGTCTCTGCGTCTCTGTGTCTCAGCGTCTCTGCGTCTCAGAGTCTCTGTGTCTCAGCGTCTCTGCGTCTCAGAGTCTCTGTGTCTCAGCGTCTCTGCGTCTCAGCGTCTCTGCGTCTCAGAGTCTCTGCGTCTCAGTGTCTCTGCGTCTCTGCGTCTCAGCGTCTGTGCGTCTCAGCGTCTCTGCGTCTCAGAGTCTCTGCGTCTCAGCGTCTCTGCGTCTCAGTGTCTCTGTGTCTCAGCGTCTCAGTGTCTCTGCGTCTCTGCGTCTCAGCGTCTCTGCGTCTCTGCGTCTCTGCGTCTCAGAGTCTCTGCGTCTCAGTGTCTCTGCGTCTCTGCGTCTCAGTGTCTCTGCGTCTCTGCGTCTCAGCGTCTGTGCGTCTCAGAGTCTCTGCGTCTCAGCGTCTCTGCGTCTCAGTGTCTCTGTGTCTCAGCGTCTCAGTGTCTCTGCGTCTCTGCGTCTCAGCGTCTCTGCGTCTCAGCGTCTCTGCGTCTCTGCGTCTCAGCGTCTCTGCGTCTCAGCGTCTCTGCGTCTCTGCGTCTCAGCGTCTCTGCGTCTCTGCGTCTCAGCGTCTCTGCGTCTCAGTGTCTCTGCGTCTCTGCGTCTCAGCGTCTCTGCGTCTCAGCGTCTCTGCGTCTCAGAGTCTCTGCGTCTCAGCGTCTCTGCGTCTCAGTGTCTCTGTGTCTCAGCGTCTCTGCGTCTCAGAGTCTCTGTGTCTCAGCGTCTCTGCGTCTCAGAGTCTCTGCGTCACTGTGTCTCAGCGTCTCTGCGTCTCAGAGTCTCTGTGTCTCAGCGTCTCTGCGTCTCAGAGTCTCTGTGTCTCAGCGTCTCTGCGTCTTCAGAGTCTCTGCGTCTCTGTGTCCTCAGCGTCTCTGCGTCTCAGAGTCTCTGTGTCTCAGCGTCTCTGCGTCTCAGAGTCTCTGTGTCTCAGCGTCTCTGCGTCTCAGAGTCTCTGTGTCTCAGCGTCTCTGCGTCTCAGAGTCTCTGCGTCTCTGTGTCTCAGCGTCTCTGCGTCTCAGAGTCTCTGTGTCTCAGCGTCTCTGCGTCTCAGAGTCTCTGTGTCTCAGCGTCTCTGCGTCTCTGAGTCTCTGCGTCTCAGAGTCTCTGCGTCTCAGAGTCTCTGCGTCTCTGTGTCTCAGCGTCTCTGCGTCTCAGAGTCTCTGTGTCTCAGCGTCTCTGCGTCTCAGAGTCTCTGTGTCTCAGCGTCTCTGCGTCTCAGAGTCTCTGTGTCTCAGCGTCTCTGCGTCTCAGAGTCTCTGCGTCTCAGCGTCTCTGCGTCTCAGAGTCTCTGCGTCTCTGTGTCTCAGCGTCTCTGCGTCTCAGAGTCTCTGTGTCTCAGCGTCTCTGCGTCTCAGAGTCTCTGTGTCTCAGCGTCTCTGCGTCTCAGAGTCTCTGCGTCTCTGTGTCTCAGCGTCTCTGCGTCTCACAGTCTCTGTGTCTCAGCGTCTCTGCGTCTCAGCGTCTCTGCGTCTCAGAGTCTCTGCGTCTCAGTGTCTCTGCGTCTCTGCGTCTCAGCGTCTGTGCGTCTCAGCGTCTCTGCGTCTCAGAGTCTCTGCGTCTCAGCGTCTCTGCGTCTCAGTGTCTCTGTGTCTCAGCGTCTCAGTGTCTCTGCGTCTCTGCGTCTCAGCGTCTCTGCGTCTCTGCGTCTCTGCGTCTCAGAGTCTCTGCGTCTCAGTGTCTCTGCGTCTCTGCGTCTCAGTGTCTCTGCGTCTCTGCGTCTCAGCGTCTGTGCGTCTCAGAGTCTCTGCGTCTCAGCGTCTCTGCGTCCTCAGTGTCTCTGTGTCTCAGCGTCTCAGTGTCTCTGCGTCTCTGCGTCTCAGCGTCTCTGCGTCTCAGCGTCTCTGCGTCTCTGCGTCTCAGCGTCTCTGCGTCTCAGCGTCTCTGCGTCTCAGAGTCTCCTGCGTCTCAGCGTCTCTGCGTCTCTGCGTCTCAGCGTCTCTGCGTCTCAGAGTCTCTGTGTCTCAGCGTCTCTGCGTCTCTGGGTCTCTGCGTCCTCTGCGTCTCAGAGTCTCTGCGTCTCAGAGTCTCTGCGTCTCTGTGTCTCAGCGTCTCTGCGTCTCAGAGTCTCTGTGTCTCAGCGTCTCTGCGTCTCAGAGTCTCTGTGTCTCAGCGTCTCTGCGTCTCAGAGTCTCTGTGTCTCAGCGTCTCTGCGTCTCAGAGTCTCTGCGTCTCAGCGTCTCTGCGTCTCAGAGTCTCTGCGTCTCTGTGTCTCAGCGTCTCTGCGTCTCAGAGTCTCTGTGTCTCAGCGTCTCTGCGTCTCAGAGTCTCTGTGTCTCAGCGTCTCTGCGTCTCAGAGTATCTGTGTCTCAGCGTCTCTGCGTCTCAGAGTCTCTGCGTCTCTGTGTCTCAGCGTCTCTGCGTCTCAGAGTCTCTGTGTCCTCAGCGTCTCTGCGTCTCAGAGTCTCTGTGTCTCAGCGTCTCTGCGTCTCAGAGTCTCTGCGTCTCTGTGTCTCAGCGTCTCTGCGTCTCAGAGTCTCTTCGTCTCTGCGTCTCTGCGTCTCTGCGTCTCTGCGTCTCAGAGTCTCAGAGTCTCTGCGTCTCTGCGTCTCTGCGTCTCAGCGTCTCTGCGTCTCTGCGTCTCTGGTCTCAGCGTCTCTGCGTCTCTGCGTCTCAGCGTCTCAGAGTCTCTGCGTCTCTGCGTCTCAGCGTCTCAGCGTCTCTGCGTCTCAGAGTCTCTGTGTCTCAGCTTCTCTGCGTCTCAGAGTCTCTGCGTCTCTGTGTCTCAGCGTCTCTGCGTCTCAGAGTCTCTGTGCCTCAGCGTCTCTGCGTCTCAGAGTCTCTGCGTCTCAGCGTCTCTGCGTCTCAGAGTCTCTGCGTCTCAGCGTCTCTGCGTCTCAGTGTCTCTGTGTCTCAGCGTCTCTGCGTCTCAGAGTCTCTGTGTCTCAGCGTCTCTGCGTCTCAGCGTCTCTGCGTCTCTGCGTCTCAGCGTCTGTGCGTCTCAGCGTCTCTGCGTCTCAGAGTCTCTGCGTCTCAGCGTCTCTGCGTCTCAGAGTCTCTGCGTCTCAGCGTCTCTGCGTCTCTGCGTCTCAGCGTCTGTGCGTCTCAGCGTCTCTGCGTCTCAGAGTCTCTGCGTCTCAGCGTCTCTGCGTCTCAGAGTCTCTGCGTCTCAGCGTCTCTGCGTCTCAGTGTCTCTGTGTCTCAGCGTCTCTGCGTCTCAGAGTCTCTGCGTCTCAGCGTCTGTGCGTGTCAGCGTCTCTGCGTCTCAGAGTCTCTGCGTCTCAGCGTCTCTGCGTCTCAGAGTCTCTGCGTCTAAGCGTCTCTGCGTCTCAGTGTCTCTGTGTCTCAGCGTCTCTGCGTCTCAGAGTCTCTGTGTCTCAGCGTCTCTGCGTCTCAGCGTCTCTGCGTCTCAGAGTCTCTGCGTCTCAGTGTCTCTGCGTCTCTGCGTCTCAGCGTCTGTGCGTCTCAGCGTCTCTGCGTCTCAGAGTCTCTGCGTCTCAGCGTCTCTGCGTCTCAGTGTCTCTGTGTCTCAGCGTCTCAGTGTCTCTGCGTCTCTGCGTCTCAGCGTCTCTGCGTCTCTGCGTCTCTGCGTCTCAGAGTCTCTGCGTCTCAGTGTCTCTGCGTCTCTGCGTCTCAGTGTCTCTGCGTCTCTGCGTCTCAGCGTCTGTGCGTCTCAGAGTCTCTGCGTCTCAGCGTCTCTGCGTCTCAGTGTCTCTGTGTCTCAGCGTCTCAGTGTCTCTGCGTCTCTGCGTCTCAGCGTCTCTGCGTCTCAGCGTCTCTGCGTCTCTGCGTCTCAGCGTCTCTGCGTCTCAGCGTCTCTGCGTCTCTGCGTCTCAGCGTCTCTGCGTCTCTGCGTCTCAGCGTCTCTGCGTCTCAGTGTCTCTGCGTCTCTGCGTCTCAGCGTCTCTGCGTCTCAGCGTCTCTGCGTCTCAGAGTCTCTGCGTCTCAGCGTCTCTGCGTCTCAGTGTCTCTGTGTCTCAGCGTCTCTGCGTCTCAGAGTCTCTGTGTCTCAGCGTCTCTGCGTCTCTGCGTCTCAGCGTCTCAGCGTCTCAGAGTCTCTGCGTCTCAGTGTCTCTGCGTCTCAGAGTCTCTGCGTCTCAGTGTCTCTGCGTCTCAGAGTCTCTGCGTCTCAGTGTCTCTGCGTCTCAGAGTCTCTGCGTCTCAGTGTCTCTGCGTCTCAGAGTCTCTGCGTCTCAGTGTCTCTGCGTCTCAGAGTCTCTGCGTCTCAGAGTCTCTGCGCCTCAGTGTCTCTGCGTCTCAGTGTCTCTGCGTCTCAGAGTCTCTGCGTCTCAGTGTCTCTGCGTCTCAGAGTCTCTGCGTCTCAGTGTCTCTGCGTCTCAGAGTCTCTGCGTCTCAGAGTCTCTGCGTCTCTGCGTCTCTGCATCTCAGCGTCTCTGCGTCTCAGAGTCTCTGCGTCTCAGTGTCTCTGCGTCTCAGTGTCTCTGCGTCTCAGAGTCTCTGCGTCTCAGTGTCTCTGCGTCTCAGAGTCTCTGCGTCTCAGTGTCTCTGCGTCTCAGAGTCTCTGCGTCTCTGCGTCTCTGCATCTCAGCGTCTCTGCGTCTCAGTGTCTCTGCGTCTCAGAGTCTCTGCGTCTCAGTGTCTCTGCGTCTCAGTGTCTCTGCGTCTCAGAGTCTCTGCGTCTCTGCGTCTCTGCGTCTCTGCGTCTCAGCGTCTCTGCGTCTCAGTGTCTCTGCGTCTCAGAGTCTCTGCGTCTCAGTGTCTCTGCGTCTCAGTGTCTCTGCGTCTCATAGTCTCTGCGTCTCTGCGTCTCTGCGTCTCTGCGTCTCAGCGTCTCAGAGTCTCTGCGTCTCAGAGTCTCTGCGTCTCAGTGTCTCTGCGTCTCAGAGTCTCTGCGTCTCAGTGTCTCTGCGTCTCAGAGTCTCTGCGTCTCAGAGTCTCTGCGTCTCAGTGTCTCTGCGTCTCAGAGTCTCTGCGTCTCTGCGTCTCAGCGTCTCAGCGTCTCAGAGTCTCTGCGTCTCAGAGTCTCTGCGTCTCAGTGTCTCTGCGTCTCAGAGTCTCTGCGTCTCAGAGTCTCTGCGTCTCTGCGTCTCTGCGTCTCAGCGTCTCAGAGTCTCTGCGTCTCAGAGTCTCTGCGTCTCAGTGTCTCTGCGTCTCAGAGTCTCTGCGTCTCAGTGTCTCTGCGTCTCAGAGTCTCTGCGTCTCAGTGTCTCTGCGTCTCAGAGTCTCTGCGTCTCAGTGTCTCTGCGTCTCAGAGTCTCTGCGTCTCAGAGTCTCTGCGTCTCTGCGTCTCTGCGTCTCAGCGTCTCAGAGTCTCTGCGTCTCAGTGTCTCTGCGTCTCAGAGTCTCTGCGTCTCAGAGTCTCTGCGTCTCAGCGTCTCTGCGTCTCAGAGTCTCAGCGTCTCAGAGTCTCTGCGTCTCAGAGTCTCTGCGTCTCAGTGTCTCTGCGTCTCAGAGTCTCTGCGTCTCAGAGTCTCTGCGTCTCAGAGTCTCTGCGTCTCTGCGTCTCTGCGTCTCTGCGTCTCAGCGTCTCTGAGTCTCTGCGTCTCAGAGTCTCTGCGTCTCAGTGTCTCTGCGTCTCAGAGTCTCTGTGTCTCAGCGTCTCTGCGTCTCAGCGTCTCTGCGTCTCAGATTCTCTGCGTCTCAGTGTCTCTGCGTCTCTGCGTCTCAGCGTCTCTGTGTCTCAGCGTCTCTGCGTCTCAGCGTCTCTGCGTCTCAGCGTCTCTGCGTCTCAGAGTCTCTGCGTCTCTGCGTCTCAGCGTCTCAGAGTCTCTGCGTCTCAGAGTCTCTGCGTCTCAGTGTCTCTGCGTCTCAGAGTCTCTGTGTCTCAGCATCTCAGCGTCTCTGCGTCTCAGAGTCTCTGCGTCTCAGTGTCTCTGCGTCTCAGTGTCTCTGCGTCTCTGCGTCTCAGCGTCTCTGTGTCTCAGCGTCTCTGCGTCTCAGCGTCTCTGTGTCTCAGAGTCTCTGCGTGTCAGTGTCTCTGCGTCTCTGCGTCTCAGCGTCTCTGCGTCTCAGCGTCTCTGCGTCTCAGAGTCTCTGCGTCTCAGCGTCTCTGCGTCTCAGTGTCTCTGTGTCTCAGCGTCTCTGCGTCTCAGAGTCTCTGTGTCTCAGCGTCTCTGCGTCTCAGCGTCTCAGAGTCTCTGTGTCTCAGCGTCTCTGCGTCTCAGCGTCTCTGCGTCTCAGAGTCTCTGCGTCTCTGCGTCTCTGCGTCTCAGCGTCTCAGAGTCTCTGCGTCTCAGAGTCTCTGCGTCTCAGTGTCTCTGCGTCTCAGAGTCTCTGTGTCTCAGCGTCTCTGCGTCTCAGCGTCTCAGCGTCTATGTGTCTCAGCGTCTCTGTGTCTCAGCGTCTCTGCGTCTCAGAGTCTCTGCGTCTCAGTGTCTCTGCGTCTCTGCGTCTCAGCGTCTCTGTGTCTCAGCGTCTCTGCGTCTCAGCGTCTCTGCGTCTCAGAGTCTCTGCGTCTCAGTGTCTCTGCGTCTCAGCGTCTCTGCGTCTCAGAGTCTCTGCGTCTCAGAGTCTCTGCGTCTCTGCGTCTCTGCGTCTCAGTGTCTCTGTGTCTCAGCGTCTCTGCGTCTCAGAGTCTCTGTGTCTCAGCGTCTCTGCGTCTCAGAGTCTCTGCGTCTCAGAGTCTCTGTGTCTCAGCGTCTCTGCGTCGCAGCGTCTCTGCGTCTCAGAGTCTCTGCGTCTCTGCGTCTCAGTGTCTCTGCGTCTCTGCGTCTCAGCGTCTCTGCGTCTCAGCGTCTCTGCGTCTCCGAGTCTCTGTGTCTCAGCGTCTCTGCGTCTCAGCGTCTCTGCGTCTCAGAGTCTCTGCGTCTCTGCGTCTCAGTGTCTCTGCGTCTCTGCGTCTCAGCGTCTCTGCGTCTCAGCGTCTCTGCGTCTCAGAGTCTCTGCGTCTCTGCGTCTCAGCGTCTCTGCGTCTCAGTGTCTCTGTGTCTCAGCGTCTCTGCGTCTCAGAGTCTCTGCGTCTCTGCGTCTCAGTGTCTCTGCGTCTCTGCGTCTCAGCGTCTCTGCGTCTCAGCGTCTCTGCGTCTCAGAGTCTCTGTGTCTCAGCGTCTCTGCGTCTCAGAGTCTCTGTGTCTCAGCGTCTCTGCGTCTCAGAGTCTCTGTGTCTCAGCGTCTCTGCGTCTCAGAGTCTCTGTGTCTCAGCGTCTCTGCGTCTCAGAGTCTCTGTGTCTCAGCGTCTCTGCGTCTCAGAGTCTCTGCGTCTCTGCGTCTCTGCGTCTCTGCGTCTCAGAGTCTCTGCGTCTCTGCGTCTCTGCGTCTCTGTGTCTCAGCGTCTCTGCGTCTCAGAGTCTCTGTGTCTCAGCGTCTCTGCGTCTCAGAGTCTCTGTGTCTCAGCGTCTCTGCGTCTCAGAGTCTCTGTGTCTCAGCGTCTCTGCGTCTCAGAGTCTCTGCGTCTCAGCGTCTCTGCGTCTCAGAGTCTCTGCGTCACTGTGTCTCAGCGTCTCTGCGTCTCAGAGTCTCTGTGTCTCAGCGTCTCTGCGTCTCAGAGTCTCTGTGTCTCAGCGTCTCTGCGTCTCAGAGTCTCTGCGTCTCTGTGTCTCAGCGTCTCTGCGTCTCAGAGTCTCTGTGTCTCAGCGTCTCTGCGTCTCAGAGTCTCTGTGTCTCAGCGTCTCTGCGTCTCAGAGTCTCTGTGTCTCAGCGTCTCTGCGTCTCAGAGTCTCTGCGTCTCTGTGTCTCAGCGTCTCTGCGTCTCAGAGTCTCTGTGTCTCAGCGTCTCTGCGTCTCAGAGTCTCTGTGTCTCAGCGTCTCTGCGTCTCTGCGTCTCAGAGTCTCTGCGTCTCAGAGTATCTGCGTCTCTGTGTCTCAGCGTCTCTGCGTCTCAGAGTCTCTGTGTCTCAGCATCTCTGCGTCTCAGAGTCTCTGCGTCTCTGCGTCTCTGCGTCTCTGCGTCTCAGAGTCTCTGCGTCTCAGAGTCTCTGCGTCTCTGTGTCTCAGCGTCTCTGCGTCTCAGAGTCTCTGTGTCTCAGCGTCTCTGCGTCTCAGAGTCTCTGTGTCTCAGCGTCTCTGCGTCTCAGAGTCTCTGCGTCTCAGCGTCTCTGCGTCTCAGAGTCTCTGCGTCTCAGCGTCTCTGCGTCTCAGAGTCTCTGCGTCTCTGTGTCTCAGCGTCTCTGCGTCTCAGAGTCTCTGTGTCTCAGCGTCTCTGCGTCTCAGAGTCTCCGTGTCTCAGCGTCTCTGCGTCTCAGAGTCTCTGCGTCTCTGTGTCTCAGCGTCTCTGCGTCTCAGAGTCTCTGTGTCTCAGCGTCTCTGCGTCTCAGAGTCTCTGTGTCTCAGCGTCTCTGCGTCTCAGAGTCTCTGTGTCTCAGCGTCTCTGCGTCTCAGAGTCTCTGCGTCTCTGCGTCTCAGAGTCTCTGCGTCTCTGTGTCTCAGCGTCTCTGCGTCTCAGAGTCTCTGTGTCTCAGCGTCTCTGCGTCTCAGAGTCTCTGCGTCTCTGTGTCTCAGCGTCTCTGCGTCTCAGAGTCTCTGCGTCTCAGAGTCTCTGCGTCTCAGCGTCTCTGCGTCTCAGTGTCTCTGTGTCTCAGCGTCTCTGCGTCTCAGAGTCTCTGTGTCTCAGCGTCTCTGCGTCTCAGCGTCTCTGCGTCTCAGAGTCTCTGCGTCTCAGTGTCTCTGCGTCTCTGCGTCTCAGCGTCTGTGCGTCTCAGCGTCTCTGCGTCTCAGAGTCTCTGCGTCTCAGCGTCTCTGCGTCTCAGAGTCTCTGCGTCTCAGCGTCTCTGCGTCTCAGTGTCTCTGTGTCTCAGCGTCTCTGCGTCTCAGAGTCTCTGCGTCTCAGCGTCTGTGCGTCTCAGCGTCTCTGCGTCTCAGAGTCTCTGCGTCTCAGCGTCTCTGCGTCTCAGTGTCTCTGTGTCTCAGCGTCTCTGCGTCTCAGAGTCTCTGTGTCTCAGCGTCTCTGCGTCTCAGCGTCTCTGCGTCTCAGAGTCTCTGCGTCTCAGTGTCTCTGCGTCTCTGCGTCTCAGCGTCTGTGCGTCTCAGCGTCTCTGCGTCTCAGAGTCTCTGCGTCTCAGCGTCTCTGCGTCTCAGTGTCTCTGTGTCTCAGCGTCTCAGTGTCTCTGCGTCTCTGCGTCTCAGCGTCTCTGCGTCTCTGCGTCTCTGCGTCTCAGAGTCTCTGCGTCTCAGTGTCTCTGCGTCTCTGCGTCTCAGTGTCTCTGCGTCTCTGCGTCTTAGCGTCTGTGCGTCTCAGAGTCTCTGCGTCTCAGCGTCTCTGCGTCTCAGTGTCTCTGTGTCTCAGCGTCTCAGTGTCTCTGTGTCTCTGCGTCTCAGCGTCTCTGCGTCTCAGCGTCTCTGCGTCTCTGCGTATCAGCGTCTCTGCGTCTCAGCGTCTCTGCGTCTAAGCGTCTCTGCGTCTCTGCGTCTCAGCGTCTCTGCGTCTCAGAGTCTCTGTGTCTCAGCGTCTCTGCGTCTCTGCGTCTCTGCGTCTCAGAGTCTCTGCGTCTCAGAGTCTCTGTGTCTCAGCGTCTCTGCGTCTCAGAGTCTCTGCGTCTCAGAGTCTCTGTGTCTCAGCGTCTCTGCGTCTCAGAGTCTCTGCGTCTCAGAGTCTCTGCGTCTCAGAGTCTCTGTGTCTCAGCGTCTCTGCGTCTCAGAGTCTCTACGTCTCAGTGTCTCTGCGTCTCAGTGTCTCTGCGTCTCAGAGTCTCTGCGTCTCAGAGTCTCTGCGTCTCAGAGTCTCTGCGTCTCTGTGTCTCAGCGTCTCTGCGTCTCAGAGTCTCTGTGTCTCAGCGTCTCTGCGTCTCAGAGTCTCTGTGTCTCAGCGTCTCTGCGTCTCAGAGTCTCTGTGTCTCAGCGTCTCTGCGTCTCAGAGTCTCTGCGTCTCAGCGTCTCTGCGTCTCAGAGTCTCTGCGTCTCTGTGTCTCAGCGTCTCTGCGTCTCAGAGTCTCTGTGTCTCAGCGTCTCTGCGTCTCAGAGTCTCTGTGCCTCAGCGTCTCTGCGTCTCAGAGTCTCTGCGTCTCAGCGTCTCTGCGTCTCAGAGTCTCTGCGTCTCAGCGTCTCTGCGTCTCAGTGTCTCTGTGTCTCAGCGTCTCTGCGTCTCAGAGTCTCTGTGTCTCAGCGTCTCTGCGTCTCAGCGTCTCTGCGTCTCAGAGTCTCTGCGTCTCAGTGTCTCTGCGTCTCTGCGTCTCAGCGTCTGTGCGTCTCAGCGTCTCTGCGTCTCAGAGTCTCTGCGTCTCAGCGTCTCTGCGTCTCAGAGTCTCTGCGTCTCAGCGTCTCTGCGTCTCAGTGTCTCTGTGTCTCAGCGTCTCTGCGTCTCAGAGTCTCTGCGTCTCAGCGTCTGTGCGTCTCAGCGTCTCTGCGTCTCAGAGTCTCTGCGTCTCAGTGTCTCTGCGTCTCTGCGTCTCTGCGTCTCAGAGTCTCTGCGTCTCAGCGTCTCTGCGTCTCAGTGTCTCTGTGTCTCAGCGTCTCAGCGTCTCTGCGTCTCAGAGTCTCTGCGTCTCAGCGTCTCTGCGTCTCAGTGTCTCTGTGTCTCAGCGTCTCTGCGTCTCAGAGTCTCTGTGTCTCAGCGTCTCTGCGTCTCAGCGTCTCTGCGTCTCAGAGTCTCTGCGTCTCAGTGTCTCTGCGTCTCTGCGTCTCAGCGTCTGTGCGTCTCAGCGTCTCTGCGTCTCAGAGTCTCTGCGTCTCAGCGTCTCTGCGTCTCAGTGTCTCTGTGTCTCAGCGTCTCAGTGTCTCTGCGTCTCTGCGTCTCAGCGTCTCTGCGTCTCTGCGTCTCTGCGTCTCAGAGTCTCTGCGTCTCAGTGTCTCTGCGTCTCTGCGTCTCAGTGTCTCTGCGTCTCTGCGTCTCAGCGTCTGTGCGTCTCAGAGTCTCTGCGTCTCAGCGTCTCTGCGTCTCAGTGTCTCTGTGTCTCAGCGTCTCAGTGTCTCTGCGTCTCTGCGTCTCAGCGTCTCTGCGTCTCAGCGTCTCTGCGTCTCTGCGTCTCAGCGTCTCTGCGTCTCAGCGTCTCTGCGTCTCTGCGTCTCAGCGTCTCTGCGTCTCTGCGTCTCAGCGTCTCTGCGTCTCAGTGTCTCTGCGTCTCTGCGTCTCAGCGTCTCTGCGTCTCAGCGTCTCTGCGTCTCAGAGTCTCTGCGTCTCAGCGTCTCTGCGTCTCAGTGTCTCTGTGTCTCAGCGTCTCTGCGTCTCAGAGTCTCTGTGTCTCAGCGTCTCTGCGTCTCTGCGTCTCAGCGTCTCAGCGTCTCAGAGTCTCTGCGTCTCAGTGTCTCTGCGTCTCAGAGTCTCTGCGTCTCAGTGTCTCTGCGTCTCAGAGTCTCTGCGTCTCAGTGTCTCTGCGTCTCAGAGTCTCTGCGTCTCAGTGTCTCTGCGTCTCAGAGTCTCTGCGTCTCAGTGTCTCTGCGTCTCAGAGTCTCTGCGTCTCAGAGTCTCTGCGTCTCAGTGTCTCTGCGTCTCAGTGTCTCTGCGTCTCAGAGTCTCTGCGTCTCAGTGTCTCTGCGTCTCAGAGTCTCTGCGTCTCAGTGTCTCTGCGTCTCAGAGTCTCTGCGTCTCAGAGTCTCTGCGTCTCTGCGTCTCTGCATCACAGCGTCTCTGCGCCTCAGAGTCTCTGCGTCTCAGTGTCTCTGCGTCTCAGTGTCTCTGCGTCTCAGAGTCTCTGCGTCTCAGTGTCTCTGCGTCTCAAAGTCTCTGCGTCTCAGTGTCTCTGCGTCTCAGAGTCTCTGCGTCTCTGCGTCTCTGCATCTCAGCGTCTCTGCGTCTCAGAGTCTCTGCGTCTCAGAGTCTCTGCGTCTCTGAGTCTCTGCATCTCAGCGTCTCTGCGTCTCAGAGTCTCTGCGTCTCAGTGTCTCTGCGTCTCAGTGTCTCTGCGTCTCAGAGTCTCTGCGTCTCAGTGTCTCTGCGTCTCAGAGTCTCTGCGTCTCAGTGTCTCTGCGTCTCAGAGTCTCTGCGTCTCAGTGTCTCTGCGTCTCAGAGTCTCTGCGTCTCAGAGTCTCTGCGTCTCTGCGTCTCAGCGTCTCTGCGTCTCAGAGTCTCTGCGTCTCAGTGTCTCTGCGTCTCAGTGTCTCTGCGTCTCAGAGTCTCTGCGTCTCAGTGTCTCTGCGTCTCAGAGTCTCTGCGTCTCAGTGTCTCTGCGTCTCAGAGTCTCTGCGTCTCAGAGTCTCTGCGTCTCTGCGTCTCAGCGTCTCAGCGTCTCTGCGTCTCAGAGTCTCTGCGTCTCAGTGTCTCTGCGTCTCAGAGTCTCTGCGTCTCAGTGTCTCTGCGTCTCAGAGTCTCTGCGTCTCAGCGTCTCTGCGTCTCAGTGTCTCTGCGTCTCAGAGTCTCTGCGTCTCAGTGTCTCTGCGTCTCAGAGTCTCTGCGTCTCAGAGTCTCTGCGTCTCAGTGTCTCTGCGTCTCAGAGTCTCTGCGTCTCAGTGTCTCTGTGTCTCAGAGTCTCTGCGTCTCAGTGTCTCTGCGTCTCAGAGTCTCTGCGTCTCAGAGTCTCTGCGTCTCTGCGTCTCTGCGTCTCAGAGTCTCTGCGTCTCAGAGTCTCTGCGTCTCAGAGTCTCTGCGTCTCTGCGTCTCTGCGTCTCAGCGTCTCTGCGTCTCAGAGTCTCTGCGTCTCAGTATCTCTGCGTCTCAGAGTCTCTGCGTCTCAGTGTCTCTGCGTCTCAGAGACTCTGCGTCTCTGCGTCTCTGCGTCTCTGCGTCTCAGCGTCTCAGAGTCTCTGCGTCTCAGAGTCTCTGCGTCTCTGCGTCTCTGCGTCTCTGCGTCTCAGCGTCTCAGAGTCTCTGCGTCTCAGAGTCTCTGCGTCTCAGTGTCTCTGCGTCTCAGAGTCTCTGCGTCTCAGTGTCTCTGCGTCTCAGTGTCTCTGCGTCTCAGAGTCTCTGCGTCTCTGCGTCTCTGCGTCTCTGCGTCTCAGCGTCTCAGAGTCTCTGCGTCTCAGAGTCTCTGCGTCTCAGTGTCTCTGCGTCTCAGAGTCTCTGCGTCTCAGTGTCTCTGCGTCTCAGTGTCTCTGCGTCTCAGAGTCTCTGCGTCTCTGCGTCTCTGCGTCTCAGCGTCTCAGAGTCTCTGCGTCTCAGAGTCTCTGCGTCTCAGTGTCTCTGCGTCTCAGAGTCTCTGCGTCTCAGTGTCTCTGCGTCTCAGAGTCTCTGCGTCTCAGATTCTCTGCGTCTCAGTGTCTCTGCGTCTCAGAGTCTCTGCGTCTCTGCGTCTCTGCGTCTCTGCGTCTCAGCGTCTCAGAGTCTCTGCGTCTCAGAGTCTCTGCGTCTCAGTGTCTCTGCGTCTCAGAGTCTCTGCGTCTCAGAGTCTCTGCGTCTCTGCGTCTCTGCGTCTCAGCGTCTCAGAGTCTCTGCGTCTCAGAGTCTCTGTGTCTCAGCGTCTCTGCGTCTCAGCGTCTCTGCGTCTCAGAGTCTCTGCGTCTCAGTGTCTCTGCGTCTCTGCGTCTCAGCGTCTCTGTGTCTCAGCGTCTCTGCGTCTCAGCGTCTCTGCGTCTCAGCGTCTCTGCGTCTCAGAGTCTCTGCGTCTCTGCGTCTCAGCGTCTCAGAGTCTCTGCGTCTCAGAGTCTCTGCGTCTCAGTGTCTCTGCGTCTCAGAGTCTCTGTGTCTCAGCGTCTCAGCGTCTCTGCGTCTCAGAGTCTCTGCGTCTCTGCGTCTCAGCGTCTCAGCGTCTCTGCGTCTCAGAGTCTCTGCGTCTCAGTGTCTCTGCGTCTCAGAGTCTCTGCGTCTCAGTGTCTCTGCGTCTCAGAGACTCTGCGTCTCAGCGTCTCTGCGTCTCAGTGTCTCTGCGTCTCAGAGTCTCTGCGTCTCAGTGTCTCTGCGTCTCAGAGTCTCTGCGTCTCAGAGTCTCTGCGTCTCAGTGTCTCTGCGTCTCAGAGTCTCTGCGTCTCAGTGTCTCTGTGTCTCAGAGTCTCTGCGTCTCAGTGTCTCTGCGTCTCAGAGTCTCTGCGTCTCAGAGTCTCTGCGTCTCTGCGTCTCTGCGTCTCAGAGTCTCTGCGTCTCAGAGTCTCTGCGTCTCAGAGTCTCTGCGTCTCTGCGTCTCTGCGTCTCAGCGTCTCTGCGTCTCAGAGTCTCTGCGTCTCAGTATCTCTGCGTCTCAGAGTCTCTGCGTCTCAGTGTCTCTGCGTCTCAGAGACTCTGCGTCTCTGCGTCTCTGCGTCTCTGCGTCTCAGCGTCTCAGAGTCTCTGCGTCTCAGAGTCTCTGCGTCTCTGCGTCTCTGCGTCTCAGCGTCTCAGAGTCTCTGCGTCTCAGAGTCTCTGCGTCTCAGTGTCTCTGCGTCTCAGAGTCTCTGCGTCTCAGTGTCTCTGCGTCTCAGTGTCTCTGCGTCTCAGAGTCTCTGCGTCTCTGCGTCTCTGCGTCTCTGCGTCTCAGCGTCTCAGAGTCTCTGCGTCTCAGAGTCTCTGCGTCTCAGTGTCCCTGCGTCTCAGAGTCTCTGCGTCTCAGTGTCTCTGCGTCTCAGTGTCTCTGCGTCTCAGAGTCTCTGCGTCTCTGCGTCTCAGCGTCTCAGAGTCTCTGCGTCTCAGAGTCTCTGCGTCTCAGTGTCTCTGCGTCTCAGAGTCTCTGCGTCTCAGTGTCTCTGCGTCTCAGAGTCTCTGCGTCTCAGATTCTCTGCGTCTCAGTGTCTCTGCGTCTCAGAGTCTCTGCGTCTCTGCGTCTCTGCGTCTCTGCGTCTCAGCGTCTCAGAGTCTCTGCGTCTCAGAGTCTCTGCGTCTCAGTGTCTCTGCGTCTCAGAGTCTCTGCGTCTCAGAGTCTCTGCGTCTCTGCGTCTCTGCGTCTCAGCGTCTCAGAGTCTCTGCGTCTCAGAGTCTCTGCGTCTCAGTGTCTCTGCGTCTCAGAGTCTCTGCGTCTCAGTGTCTCTGCGTCTCAGAGTCTCTGCGTCTCAGTGTCTCTGCGTCTCAGAGTCTCTGCGTCTCAGTGTCTCTGCGTCTCAGAGTCTCTGCGTCTCAGAGTCTCTGCGTCTCTGCGTCTCTGCGTCTCAGCGTCTCAGAGTCTCTGCGTCTCAGTGTCTCTGCGTCTCAGAGTCTCTGCTTCTCAGTGTCTCTGTGTCTCAGAGTCTCTGCGTCTCAGTGTCTCTGCGTCTCAGAGTCTCTGCGTCTCAGAGTCTCTGCGTCTCTGCGTCTCTGCGTCTCAGAGACTCTGCGTCTCAGAGTCTCTGCGTCTCAGAGTCTCTGCGTCTCTGCGTCTCTGCGTCTCTGCGTCTCTGCGTCTCAGCGTCTCTGCGTCTCAGAGTCTCTGCGTCTCAGTATCTCTGCGTCTCAGAGTCTCTGCGTCTCAGTGTCTCTGCGTCTCAGAGACTCTGCGTCTCTGCGTCTCAGCGTCTCAGAGTCTCTGCGTCTCAGAGTCTCTGCGTCTCTGCGTCTCTGCGTCTCTGCGTCTCAGCGTCTCAGAGTCTCTGCGTCTCAGAGTCTCTGCGTCTCAGTGTCTCTGCGTCTCAGAGTCTCTGCGTCTCAGTGTCTCTGCGTCTCAGAGTCTCTGCGTCTCAGTGTCTCTGCGTCTCAGAGTCTCTGCGTCTCAGTGTCTCTGCGTCTCAGAGTCTCTGCGTCTCAGTGTCTCTGCGTCTCAGAGTCTCTGCGTCTCAGTGTCTCTGCGTCTCAGAGTCTCTGCGTCTCAGTGTCTCTGCGTCTCAGAGTCTCTGCGTCTCAGTGTCTCTGCGTCTCAGAGTCTCTGCGTCTCAGAGTCTCTGCGTCTCAGTGTCTCTGCGTCTCAGAGTCTCTGCGTCTCAGTGTCTCTGCGTCTCAGTGTCTCTGCGTCTCAGAGTCTCTGCGTCTCTGCGTCTCTGCGTCTCTGCGTCTCAGCGTCTCAGAGTCTCTGCGTCTCAGAGTCTCTGCGTCTCAGTGTCTCTGCGTCTCAGAGTCTCTGCGTCTCAGTGTCTCTGCGTCTCAGTGTCTCTGCGTCTCAGAGTCTCTGCGTCTCTGCGTCTCTGCGTCTCAGCGTCTCAGAGTCTCTGCGTCTCAGAGTCTCTGCGTCTCAGTGTCTCTGCGTCTCAGAGTCTCTGCGTCTCAGTGTCTCTGCGTCTCAGAGTCTCTGCGTCTCAGATTCTCTGCGTCTCAGTGTCTCTGCGTCTCAGAGTCTCTGCGTCTCTGCGTCTCTGCGTCTCAGCGTCTCAGAGTCTCTGCGTCTCAGAGTCTCTGCGTCTCAGTGTCTCTGCGTCTCAGAGTCTCTGCGTCTCAGAGTCTCTGCGTCTCTGCGTCTCTGCGTCTCAGCGTCTCAGAGTCTCTGCGTCTCAGAGTCTCTGCGTCTCAGTGTCTCTGCGTCTCAGAGTCTCTGCGTCTCAGTGTCTCTGCGTCTCAGAGTCTCTGCGTCTCAGTGTCTCTGCGTCTCAGAGTTTCTGCGTCTCAGTGTCTCTGCGTCTCAGAGTCTCTGCGTCTCAGAGTCTCTGCGTCTCTGCGTCTCTGCGTCTCAGCGTCTCAGAGTCTCTGCGTCTCAGTGTCTCTGCGTCTCAGAGTCTCTGCGTCTCAGTGTCTCTGTGTCTCAGAGTCTCTGCGTCTCAGTGTCTCTGCGTCTCAGAGTCTCTGCGTCTCAGAGTCTCTGCGTCTCTGCGTCTCTGCGTCTCAGAGTCTCTGCGTCTCAGAGTCTCTGCGTCTCAGAGTCTCTGCGTCTCTGCGTCTCTGCGTCTCAGCGTCTCTGCGTCTCAGAGTCTCTGCGTCTCAGTATCTCTGCGTCTCAGAGTCTCTGCGTCTCAGTGTCTCTGCGTCTCAGAGACTCTGCGTCTCTGCGTCTCTGCGTCTCTGCGTCTCAGCGTCTCAGAGTCTCTGCGTCTCAGAGTCTCTGCGTCTCTGCGTCTCTGCGTCTCTCCGTCTCAGCGTCTCAGAGTCTCTGCGTCTCAGAGTCTCTGCGTCTCAGTGTCTCTGCGTCTCAGAGTCTCTGCGTCTCAGTGTCTCTGCGTCTCAGTGTCTCTGCGTCTCAGAGTCTCTGCGTCTCTGCGTCTCTGCGTCTCTGCGTCTCAGCGTCTCAGAGTCTCTGCGTCTCAGTGTCTCTGCGTCTCAGAGTCTCTGCGTCTCAGTGTCTCTGCGTCTCAGTGTCTCTGCGTCTCAGAGTCTCTGCGTCTCTGCGTCTCTGCGTCTCAGCGTCTCAGAGTCTCTGCGTCTCAGAGTCTCTGCGTCTCAGTGTCTCTGCGTCTCAGAGTCTCTGCGTCTCAGTGTCTCTGCGTCTCAGAGTCTCTGCGTCTCAGATTCTCTGCGTCTCAGTGTCTCTGCGTCTCAGAGTCTCTGCGTCTCTGCGTCTCTGCGTCTCTGCGTCTCAGCGTCTCAGAGTCTCTGCGTCTCAGAGTCTCTGCGTCTCAGTGTCTCTGCGTCTCAGAGTCTCTGCGTCTCAGAGTCTCTGCGTCTCTGCGTCTCTGCGTCTCAGCGTCTCAGAGTCTCTGCGTCTCAGAGTCTCTGCGTCTCAGTGTCTCTGCGTCTCAGAGTCTCTGCGTCTCAGTGTCTCTGCGTCTCAGAGTCTCTGCGTCTCAGTGTCTCTGCGTCTCAGAGTCTCTGCGTCTCAGTGTCTCTGCGTCTCAGAGTCTCTGCGTCTCAGAGTCTCTGCGTCTCTGCGTCTCTGCGTCTCAGCGTCTCAGAGTCTCTGCGTCTCAGTGTCTCTGCGTCTCAGAGTCTCTGCGCCTCAGAGTCTCTGCGTCTCTGCGTCTCTGCGTCTCTGCGTCTCAGCGTCTCAGAGTCTCTGCGTCTCAGAGTCTCTGCGTCTCAGTGTCTCTGCGTCTCAGAGTCTCTGCGTCTCAGAGTCTCTGCGTCTCAGAGTCTCTGCGTCTCTGCGTCTCTGCGTCTCTGCGTCTCAGCGTCTCAGAGTCTCTGCGTCTCAGAGTCTCTGCGTCTCAGTGTCTCTGCGTCTCAGAGTCTCTGTGTCTCAGCGTCTCTGCGTCTCAGCGTCTCTGCGTCTCAGAGTCTCTGCGTCTCAGTGTCTCTGCGTCTCTGCGTCTCAGCGTCTCTGTGTCTCAGCGTCTCTGCGTCTCAGCGTCTCTGCGTCTCAGCGTCTCTGCGTCTCAGAGTCTCTGCGTCTCTGCGTCTCAGCGTCTCAGAGTCTCTGCGTCTCAGAGTCTCTGCGTCTCAGTGTCTCTGCGTCTCAGAGTCTCTGTGTCTCAGCGTCTCAGCGTCTCTGCGTCTCAGAGTCTCTGCGTCTCTGCGTCTCAGCGTCTCAGCGTCTCTGCGTCTCAGAGTCTCTGCGTCTCAGTGTCTCTGCGTCTCAGAGTCTCTGCGTCTCAGTGTCTCTGCGTCTCAGAGTCTCTGCGTCTCAGCGTCTCTGCGTCTCAGTGTCTCTGCGTCTCAGAGTCTCTGCGTCTCAGTGTCTCTGCGTCTCAGAGTCTCTGCGTCTCAGAGTCTCTGCGTCTCAGTGTCTCTGCGTCTCAGAGTCTCTGCGTCTCAGTGTCTCTGTGTCTCAGAGTCTCTGCGTCTCAGTGTCTCTGCGTCTCAGAGTCTCTGCGTCTCAGAGTCTCTGCGTCTCTGCGTCTCTGCGTCTCAGAGTCTCTGCGTCTCAGAGTCTCTGCGTCTCAGAGTCTCTGCGTCTCTGCGTCTCTGCGTCTCAGCGTCTCTGCGTCTCAGAGTCTCTGCGTCTCAGTATCTCTGCGTCTCAGAGTCTCTGCGTCTCAGTGTCTCTGCGTCTCAGAGACTCTGCGTCTCTGCGTCTCTGCGTCTCTGCGTCTCAGCGTCTCAGAGTCTCTGCGTCTCAGAGTCTCTGCGTCTCTGCGTCTCTGCGTCTCTGCGTCTCAGCGTCTCAGAGTCTCTGCGTCTCAGAGTCTCTGCGTCTCAGTGTCTCTGCGTCTCAGAGTCTCTGCGTCTCAGTGTCTCTGCGTCTCAGTGTCTCTGCGTCTCAGAGTCTCTGCGTCTCTGCGTCTCTGCGTCTCTGCGTCTCAGCGTCTCAGAGTCTCTGCGTCTCAGAGTCTCTGCGTCTCAGTGTCTCTGCGTCTCAGAGTCTCTGCGTCTCAGTGTCTCTGCGTCTCAGTGTCTCTGCGTCTCAGAGTCTCTGCGTCTCTGCGTCTCTGCGTCTCAGCGTCTCAGAGTCTCTGCGTCTCAGAGTCTCTGCGTCTCAGTGTCTCTGCGTCTCAGAGTCTCTGCGTCTCAGTGTCTCTGCGTCTCAGAGTCTCTGCGTCTCAGATTCTCTGCGTCTCAGTGTCTCTGCGTCTCAGAGTCTCTGCGTCTCTGCGTCTCTGCGTCTCAGCGTCTCAGAGTCTCTGCGTCTCAGAGTCTCTGCGTCTCAGTGTCTCTGCGTCTCAGAGTCTCTGCGTCTCAGAGTCTCTGCGTCTCTGCGTCTCTGCGTCTCAGCGTCTCAGAGTCTCTGCGTCTCAGAGTCTCTGCGTCTCAGTGTCTCTGCGTCTCAGAGTCTCTGCGTCTCAGTGTCTCTGCGTCTCAGAGTCTCTGCGTCTCAGTGTCTCTGCGACTCAGAGTTTCTGCGTCTCAGTGTCTCTGCGTCTCAGAGTCTCTGCGTCTCAGAGTCTCTGCGTCTCTGCGTCTCTGCGTCTCAGCGTCTCAGAGTCTCTGCGTCTCAGTGTCTCTGCGTCTCAGAGTCTCTGCGTCTCAGTGTCTCTGTGTCTCAGAGTCTCTGCGTCTCAGTGTCTCTGCGTCTCAGAGTCTCTGCGTCTCAGAGTCTCTGCGTCTCTGCGTCTCTGCGTCTCAGAGTCTCTGCGTCTCAGAGTCTCTGCGTCTCAGAGTCTCTGCGTCTCTGCGTCTCTGCGTCTCAGCGTCTCTGCGTCTCAGAGTCTCTGCGTCTCAGTATCTCTGCGTCTCAGAGTCTCTGCGTCTCAGTGTCTCTGCGTCTCAGAGACTCTGCGTCTCTGCGTCTCTGCGTCTCTGCGTCTCAGCGTCTCAGATTCTCTGCGTCTCAGAGTCTCTGCGTCTCTGCGTCTCTGCGTCTCTGCGTCTCAGCGTCTCAGAGTCTCTGCGTCTCAGAGTCTCTGCGTCTCAGTGTCTCTGCGTCTCAGAGTCTCTGCGTCTCAGTGTCTCTGCGTCTCAGAGTCTCTGCGTCTCAGTGTCTCTGCGTCTCAGAGTCTCTGCGTCTCAGTGTCTCTGCGTCTCAGAGTCTCTGCGTCTCAGTGTCTCTGCGTCTCAGAGTCTCTGCGTCTCAGTGTCTCTGCGTCTCAGAGTCTCTGCGTCTCAGTGTCTCTGCGTCTCAGAGTCTCTGCGTCTCAGAGTCTCTGCGTCTCTGCGTCTCTGCGTCTCTGCGTCTCAGCGTCTCAGAGTCTCTGCGTCTCAGAGTCTCTGCGTCTCAGTGTCTCTGCGTCTCAGAGTCTCTGCGTCTCAGAGTCTCTGCGTCTCTGCGTCTCTGCGTCTCAGCGTCTCAGAGTCTCTGCGTCTCAGAGTCTCTGCGTCTCAGTGTCTCTGCGTCTCAGAGTCTCTGCGTCTCAGTGTCTCTGCGTCTCAGAGTCTCTGCGTCTCAGTGTCTCTGCGTCTCAGAGTCTCTGCGTCTCAGTGTCTCTGCGTCTCAGAGTCTCTGCGTCTCAGAGTCTCTGCGTCTCTGCGTCTCTGCGTCTCAGCGTCTCAGAGTCTCTGCGTCTCAGTGTCTCTGCGTCTCAGAGTCTCTGCGTCTCAGAGTCTCTGCGTCTCTGCGTCTCTGCGTCTCTGCGTCTCAGCGTCTCAGAGTCTCTGCGTCTCAGAGTCTCTGCGTCTCAGTGTCTCTGCGTCTCAGAGTCTCTGCGTCTCAGAGTCTCTGCGTCTCAGAGTCTCTGCGTCTCTGCGTCTCTGCGTCTCTGCGTCTCAGCGTCTCAGAGTCTCTGCGTCTCAGAGTCTCTGCGTCTCAGTGTCTCTGCGTCTCAGAGTCTCTGTGTCTCAGCGTCTCTGCGTCTCAGCGTCTCTGCGTCTCAGAGTCTCTGCGTCTCAGTGTCTCTGCGTCTCTGCGTCTCAGCGTCTCTGTGTCTCAGCGTCTCTGCGTCTCAGCGTCTCTGCGTCTCAGCGTCTCTGCGTCTCAGAGTCTCTGCGTCTCTGCGTCTCAGCGTCTCAGAGTCTCTGCGTCTCAGAGTCTCTGCGTCTCAGTGTCTCTGCGTCTCAGAGTCTCTGTGTCTCAGCGTCTCAGCGTCTCTGCGTCTCAGAGTCTCTGCGTCTCAGTGTCTCTGCGTCTCAGTGTCTCTGCGTCTCTGCGTCTCAGCGTCTCTGTGTCTCAGCGTCTCTGCGTCTCAGCGTCTCTGTATCTCAGAGTCTCTGCGTGTCAGTGTCTCTGCGTCTCTGCGTCTCAGCGTCTCTGCGTCTCAGCGTCTCTGCGTCTCAGAGTCTCTGCGTCTCAGCGTCTCTGCGTCTCAGTGTCTCTGTGTCTCAGCGTCTCTGCGTCTCAGAGTCTCTGTGTCTCAGCGTCTCTGCGTCTCAGCGTCTCAGAGACTCTGTGTCTCAGCGTCTCTGCGTCTCAGCGTCTCTGCGTCTCAGAGTCTCTGCGTCTCTGCGTCTCTGCGTCTCAGCGTCTCAGAGTCTCTGCGTCTCAGAGTCTCTGCGTCTCAGTGTCTCTGCGTCTCAGAGTCTCTGTGTCTCAGCGTCTCTGCGTCTCAGCGTCTCAGCGTCTCTGTGTCTCAGCGTCTCTGTGTCTCAGCGTCTCTGCGTCTCAGTGTCTCTGCGTCTAAGTGTCTCTGCGTCTCTGCGTCTCAGCGTCTCTGTGTCTCAGCGTCTCTGCGTCTCAGCGTCTCTGCGTCTCAGAGTCTCTGCGTCTCAGTGTCTCTGCGTCTCAGCGTCTCTGCGTCTCAGAGTCTCTGCGTCTCAGAGTCTCTGCGTCTCTGCGTCTCTGCGTCTCAGTGTCTCTGTGTCTCAGCGTCTCTGCGTCTCAGAGTCTCTGTGTCTCAGCGTCTCTGCGTCTCAGAGTCTCTGCGTCTCAGAGTCTCTGTGTCTCAGCGTCTCTGCGTCGCAGCGTCTCTGCGTCTCAGAGTCTCTGCGTCTCAGTGTCTCTGCGTCTCTGCGTCTCAGCGTCTCTGCGTCTCAGCGTCTCTGCGTCTCCGAGTCTCTGTGTCTCAGCGTCTCTGCGTCTCAGCGTCTCTGCGTCTCAGAGTCTCTGCGTCTCTGCGTCTCAGTGTCTCTGCGTCTCTGCGTCTCAGCGTCTCTGCGTCTCAGCGTCTCTGCGTCTCAGAGTCTCTGCGTCTCTGCGTCTCAGCGTCTCTGCGTCTCAGTGTCTCTGTGTCTCAGCGTCTCTGCGTCTCAGAGTCTCTGCGTCTCTGCGTCTCAGTGTCTCTGCGTCTCTGCGTCTCAGCGTCTCTGCGTCTCAGCGTCTCTGCGTCTCAGAGTCTCTGTGTCTCAGCGTCTCTGCGTCTCAGAGTCTCTGTGTCTCAGCGTCTCTGCGTCTCAGAGTCTCTGTGTCTCAGCGTCTCTGCGTCTCAGAGTCTCTGTGTCTCAGCGTCTCTGCGTCTCAGAGTCTCTGTGTCTCAGCGTCTCTGCGTCTCAGAGTCTCTGCGTCTCTGCGTCTCTGCGTCTCTGCGTCTCAGAGTCTCTGCGTCTCTGCGTCTCTGCGTCTCTGTGTCTCAGCGTCTCTGCGTCTCAGAGTCTCTGTGTCTCAGCGTCTCTGCGTCTCAGAGTCTCTGTGTCTCAGCGTCTCTGCGTCTCAGAGTCTCTGCGTCTCAGCGTCTCTGCGTCTCAGAGTCTCTGCGTCACTGTGTCTCAGCGTCTCTGCGTCTCAGAGTCTCTGTGTCTCAGCGTCTCTGCGTCTCAGTGTCTCTGCGTCTCAGAGTCTCTGCGTCTCAGTGTCTCTGCATCTCAGAGTCTCTGCGTCTCAGTGTCTCTGCGTCTCAGAGTCTCTGCGTCTCAGTGTCTCTGCGTCTCAGAGTCTCTGCGTCTCAGAGTCTCTGCGTCTCTGCGTCTCAGCGTCTCTGCGTCTCAGAGTCTCTGCGTCTCAGTGTCTCTGCGTCTCAGTGTCTCTGCGTCTCAGAGTCTCTGCGTCTCAGTGTCTCTGCGTCTCAGAGTCTCTGCGTCTCAGTGTCTCTGCGTCTCAGAGTCTCTGCGTCTCAGAGTCTCTGCGTCTCTGCGTCTCAGCGTCTCAGCGTCTCTGCGTCTCAGAGTCTCTGCGTCTCAGTGTCTCTGCGTCTCAGAGTCTCTGCGTCTCAGTGTCTCTGCGTCTCAGAGTCTCTGCGTCTCAGCGTCTCTGCGTCTCAGTGTCTCTGCGTCTCAGAGTCTCTGCGTCTCAGTGTCTCTGCGTCTCAGAGTCTCTGCGTCTCAGAGTCTCTGCGTCTCAGTGTCTCTGCGTCTCAGAGTCTCTGCGTCTCAGTGTCTCTGTGTCTCAGAGTCTCTGCGTCTCAGTGTCTCTGCGTCTCAGAGTCTCTGCGTCTCAGAGTCTCTGCGTCTCTGCGTCTCTGCGTCTCAGTGTCTCTGCGTCTCAGAGTCTCTGCGTCTCAGAGTCTCTGCGTCTCTGCGTCTCTGCGTCTCAGCGTCTCTGCGTCTCAGAGTCTCTGCGTCTCAGTATCTCTGCGTCTCAGAGTCTCTGCGTCTCAGTGTCTCTGCGTCTCAGAGTCTCTGCGTCTCTGCGTCTCTGCGTCTCTGCGTCTCAGCGTCTCAGAGTCTCTGCGTCTCAGAGTCTCTGCGTCTCTGCGTCTCTGCGTCTCAGCGTCTCAGAGTCTCTGCGTCTCAGAGTCTCTGCGTCTCAGTGTCTCTGCGTCTCAGAGTCTCTGCGTCTCAGTGTCTCTGCGTCTCAGTGTCTCTGCGTCTCAGAGTCTCTGCGTCTCTGCGTCTCTGCGTCTCTGCGTCTCAGCGTCTCAGAGTCTCTGCGTCTCAGAGTCTCTGCGTCTCAGTGTCTCTGCGTCTCAGAGTCTCTGCGTCTCAGTGTCTCTGCGTCTCAGTGTCTCTGCGTCTCAGAGTCTCTGCGTCTCTGCGTCTCTGCGTCTCTGCGTCTCAGCGTCTCAGAGTCTCTGCGTCTCAGAGTCTCTGCGTCTCAGTGTCTCTGCGTCTCAGAGTCTCTGCGTCTCAGTGTCTCTGCGTCTCAGAGTCTCTGCGTCTCAGAGTCTCTGCGTCTCAGTGTCTCTGCGTCTCAGAGTCTCTGCGTCTCTGCGTCTCTGCGTCTCAGCGTCTCAGAGTCTCTGCGTCTCAGAGTCTCTGCGTCTCAGTGTCTCTGCGTCTCAGAGTCTCTGCGTCTCAGAGTCTCTGCGTCTCTGCGTCTCTGCGTCTCAGCGTCTCAGAGTCTCTGCGTCTCAGAGTCTCTGCGTCTCAGTGTCTCTGCGTCTCAGAGTCTCTGCGTCTCAGTGTCTCTGCGTCTCAGAGTCTCTGCGTCTCAGTGTCTCTGCGTCTCAGAGTCTCTGCGTCTCAGTGTCTCTGCGTCTCAGAGTCTCTGCGTCTCAGAGTCTCTGTGTCTCAGCGTCTCTGCGTCTCAGAGTCTCTGCGTCTCAGAGTCTCTGTGTCTCAGCGTCTCTGCGTCTCTGCGTCTCTGCGTCTCAGCGTCTCAGAGTCTCTGCGTCTCAGAGTCTCTGCGTCTCAGAGTCTCTGTGTCTCAGCGTCTCTGCGTCTCAGAGTCTCTGCGTCTCAGAGTCTCTGCGTCTCAGAGTCTCTGCGTCTCTGCGTCTCAGCGTCTCAGAGTCTCTGCGTCTCAGAGTCTCTGCGTCTCAGTGTCTCTGCGTCTCAGAGTCTCTGCGTCTCAGTGTCTCTGCGTCTCTGCGTCTCTGCGTCTCTGCGTCTCAGAGTCTCTGCGTCTCAGAGTCTCTGTGTCTCAGCGTCTCTGCGTCTCAGAGTCTCTACGTCTCAGTGTCTCTGCGTCTCAGTGTCTCTGCGTCTCAGAGTCTCTTTTTCTCAGCGTCTCTGCGTCTCAGAGTCTCTGCGTCTCAGAGTCTCTGCGTCTCAGAGTCTCTGCGTCTCTGTGTCTCAGCGTCTCTGCGTCTCAGAGTCTCTGTGTCTCAGCGTCTCTGCGTCTCAGAGTCTCTGTGTCTCAGCGTCTCTGCGTCTCAGAGTCTCTGTGTCTCAGCGTCTCTGCGTCTCAGAGTCTCTGCGTCTCAGCGTCTCTGCGTCTCAGAGTCTCTGCGTCTCTGTGTCTCAGCGTCTCTGCGTCTCAGAGTCTCTGTGTCTCAGCGTCTCTGCGTCTCAGAGTCTCTGTGTCTCAGCGTCTCTGCGTCTCAGAGTCTCTGCGTCTCTGTGTCTCAGCGTCTCTGCGTCTCAGAGTCTCTGTGTCTCAGCGTCTCTGCGTCTCAGAGTCTCTGTGTCTCAGCGTCTCTGCGTCTCAGAGTCTCTGTGTCTCAGCGTCTCTGCGTCTCAGAGTCTCTGCGTCTCTGTGTCTCAGCGTCTCTGCGTCTCAGAGTCTCTGTGTCTCAGCGTCTCTGCGTCTCAGAGTCTCTGTGTCTCAGCGTCTCTGCGTCTCAGAGTCTCTGCGTCTCTGTGTCTCAGCGTCTCTGCGTCTCAGCGTCTCTGCGTCTCTGCGTCTCTGCGTCTCAGCGTCTCTGCGTCTCTGCGTCTCAGCGTCTCAGAGTCTCTGCGTCTCAGCGTCTCAGCGTCTCTGCGTCTCAGAGTCTCTATGTCTCAGCGTCTCTGCGTCTCAGAGTCTCTGCGTCTCTGTGTCTCAGCGTCTCTGCGTCTCAGAGTCTCTGCGTCTCTGCGTCACTGCGTCTCTGCGTCTCAGAGTCTCTGCGTCTCAGAGTCTCTGCGTCTCAGTGTCTCTGCGTCTCAGAGTCTCTGCGTCTCAGTGTCTCTGCGTCTCAGAGTCTCTGCGTCTCAGTGTCTCTGCGTCTCAGAGTCTCTGCGTCTCAGAGTCTCTGCGTCTCAGTGTCTCTGCGTCTCAGAGTCTCTGCGTCTCAGTGTCTCTGCGTCTCAGAGTCTCTGCGTCTCAGTGTCTCTGCGTCTCAGAGTCTCTGCGTCTCAGAGTCTCTGCGTCTCAGTGTCTCTGCGTCTCAGAGTCTCTGCGTCTCAGTGTCTCTGCGTCTCAGAGTCTCTGCGTCTCAGTGTCTCTGCGTCTCAGAGTCTCTGCGTCTCAGTGTCTCTGCGTCTCAGAGTCTCTGCGTCTCTGCGTCTCTGCGTCTCAGCGTCTCAGAGTCTCTGCGTCTCAGAGTCTCTGCGTCTCAGTGTCTCTGCGTCTCAGAGTCTCTGCGTCTCAGTGTCTCTGCGTCTCAGTGTCTCTGCGTCTCAGAGTCTCTGCGTCTCTGCGTCTCTGCGTCTCTGCGTCTCAGCGTCTCAGAGTCTCTGCGTCTCAGAGTCTCTGCGTCTCAGTGTCTCTGCGTCTCAGAGTCTCTGCGTCTCAGTGTCTCTGCGTCTCAGAGTCTCTGCGTCTCAGAGTCTCTGCGTCTCAGTGTCTCTGCGTCTCAGAGTCTCTGCGTCTCAGAGTCTCTGCGTCTCAGAGTCTCAGCGTCTCAGAGTCTCTGCGTCTCAGAGTCTCTGCGTCTCAGTGTCTCTGCGTCTCAGAGTCTCTGCGTCTCAGAGTCTCTGCGTCTCTGCGTCTCTGCGTCTCAGCGTCTCAGAGTCTCTGCGTCTCAGAGTCTCTGCGTCTCAGTGTCTCTGCGTCTCAGAGTCTCTGCGTCTCAGTGTCTCTGCGTCTCAGAGTCAATGCGTCTCAGAGTCTCTGCGTCTCAGTGTCTCTGCGTCTCAGAGTCTCTGCGTCTCAGTGTCTCTGCGTCTCAGAGTCTCTGCGTCTCAGTGTCTCTGCGTCTCAGAGTCTCTGCGTCTCAGAGTCTCTGCGTCTCAGTGTCTCTGCGTCTCAGAGTCTCTGCGTCTCAGTGTCTCTGCGTCTCAGAGTCTCTGCGTCTCAGTGTCTCTGCGTCTCAGAGTCTCTGCGTCTCAGTGTCTCTGCGTCTCTGCGTCTCTGCGTCTCTGCGTCTCTGCGTCTCAGCGTCTCAGAGTCTCTGCGTCTCAGAGTCTCTGCGTCTCAGTGTCTCTGCGTCTCAGAGTCTCTGCGTCTCAGTGTCTCTGCGTCTCAGTGTCTCTGCGTCTCAGAGTCTCTGCGTCTCTGCGTCTCTGCGTCTCTGCGTCTCAGCGTCTCAGAGTCTCTGCGTCTCAGAGTCTCTGCGTCTCAGTGTCTCTGCGTCTCAGAGTCTCTGCGTCTCAGTGTCTCTGCGTCTCAGAGTCTCTGCGTCTCAGAGTCTCTGCGTCTCAGTGTCTCTGCGTCTCAGAGTCTCTGCGTCTCTGCGTCTCTGCGTCTCAGCGTCTCAGAGTCTCTGCGTCTCAGAGTCTCTGCGTCTCAGTGTCTCTGCGTCTCAGAGTCTCTGCGTCTCAGTGTCTCTGCGTCTCAGAGTCTCTGCGTCTCAGTGTCTCTGCGTCTCAGAGTCTCTGCGTCTCAGTGTCTCTGCGTCTCAGAGTCTCTGCGTCTCAGAGTCTCTGTGTCTCAGCGTCTCTGCGTCTCAGAGTCTCTGCGTCTCAGAGTCTCTGTGTCTCAGCGTCTCTGCGTCTCTGCGTCTCTGCGTCTCAGCGTCTCAGAGTCTCTGCGTCTCAGAGTCTCTGCGTCTCAGAGTCTCTGTGTCTCAGCGTCTCTGCGTCTCAGAGTCTCTGCGTCTCAGAGTCTCTGCGTCTCAGAGTCTCTGCGTCTCTGCGTCTCTGCGTCTCAGCGTCTCAGAGTCTCTGCGTCTCAGAGTCTCTGCGTCTCAGTGTCTCTGCGTCTCAGAGTCTCTGCGTCTCAGTGTCTCTGCGTCTCAGAGTCTCTGCGTCTCAGTGTCTCTGCGTCTCAGAGTCTCTGTGTCTCAGCGTCTCTGCGTCTCAGAGTCTCTGCGTCTCAGAGTCTCTGTGTCTCAGCGTCTCTGCGTCTCAGAGTCTCTGCGTCTCAGAGTCTCTGTGTCTCAGCGTCTCTGCGTCTCTGCGTCTCTGCGTCTCAGAGTCTCTGCGTCTCAGAGTCTCTGTGTCTCAGCGTCTCTGCGTCTCAGAGTCTCTACGTCTCAGTGTCTCTACGTCTCAGTGTCTCTGCGTCTCAGAGTCTCAGAGTCTCAGCGTCTCTGCGTCTCAGAGTCTCTGCGTCTCAGAGTCTCTGCGTCTAAGAGTCTCTGCGTCTCTGTGTCTCAGCGTCTCTGCGTCTCAGAGTCTCTGTGTCTCAGCGTCTCTGCGTCTCAGAGTCTCTGTGTCTCAGCGTCTCTGCGTCTCAGAGTCTCTGTGTCTCAGCGTCTCTGCGTCTCAGAGTCTCTGCGTCTCAGCGTCTCTGCGTCTCAGAGTCTCTGCGTCTCTGTGTCTCAGCGTCTCTGCGTCTCAGAGTCTCTGTGTCTCAGCGTCTCTGCGTCTCAGAGTCTCTGTGTCTCAGCGTCTCTGCGTCTCAGAGTCTCTGCGTCTCTGTGTCTCAGAGTCTCTGCGTCTCAGAGTCTCTGTGTCTCAGCGTCTCTGCGTCTCAGAGTCTCTGTGTCTCAGCGTCTCTGCGTCTCAGAGTCTCTGTGTCTCAGCGTCTCTGCGTCTCAGAGTCTCTGCGTCTCTGTGTCTCAGCGTCTCTGCGTCTCAGAGTCTCTGTGTCTCAGCGTCTCTGCGTCTCAGAGTCTCTGTGTCTCAGCGTCTCTGCGTCTCAGAGTCTCTGCGTCTCTGTGTCTCAGCGTCTCTGCGTCTCAGCGTCTCTGCGTCTCTGCGTCTCTGCGTCTCTGCGTCTCAGCGTCTCTGCGTCTCTGCGTCTCTGCGTCTCAGAGTCTCTGCGTCTCAGAGTCTCTGCGTCTCAGTGTCTCTGCGTCTCAGAGTCTCTGCGTCTCAGTGTCTCTGCGTCTCAGAGTCTCTGCGTCTCAGTGTCTCTGCGTCTCAGAGTCTCTGCGTCTCAGAGTCTCTGCGTCTCAGTGTCTCTGCGTCTCAGAGTCTCTGCGTCTCAGTGTCTCTGCGTCTCAGAGTCTCTGCGTCTCAGTGTCTCTGCGTCTCAGAGTCTCTGCGTCTCAGAGTCTCTGCGTCTCAGTGTCTCTGCGTCTCAGAGTCTCTGCGTCTCAGTGTCTCTGCGTCTCAGAGTCTCTGCGTCTCAGTGTCTCTGCGTCTCAGAGTCTCTGCGTCTCAGTGTCTCTGCGTCTCAGAGTCTCTGCGTCTCAGTGTCTCTGCGTCTCAGAGTCTCTGCGTCTCAGAGTCTCTGCGTCTCAGTGTCTCTGCGTCTCAGAGTCTCTGCGTCTCAGTGTCTCTGCGTCTCAGAGTCTCTGCGTCTCAGTGTCTCTGCGTCTCAGAGTCTCTGCGTCTCAGTGTCTCTGCGTCTCAGAGTCTCTGCGTCTCAGTGTCTCTGCGTCTCAGAGTCTCTGCGTCTCAGAGTCTCTGCGTCTCTGCGTCTCAGCGTCTCAGCGTCTCTGCGTCTCAGTGTCTCTGCGTCTCAGAGTCTCTGCGTCTCAGTGTCTCTGCGTCTCAGAGTCTCTGCGTCTCAGTGTCTCTGCGTCTCAGAGTCTCTGCGTCTCAGTGTCTCTGCGTCTCAGAGTCTCTGCGTCTCAGAGTCTCTGCGTCTCAGTGTCTCTGCGTCTCAGTGTCTCTGCGTCTCAGAGTCTCTGCGTCTCAGTGTCTCTGCGTCTCAGAGTCTCTGCATCTCAGTGTCTCTGCGTCTCAGAGTCTCTGCGTCTCAGAGTCTCTGCGTCTCCGCGTCTCTGCATCTCAGCGTCTCTGCGTCTCAGATTCTCTGCGTCTCAGTGTCTCTGCGTCTCAGTGTCTCTGCGTCTCAGAGTCTCTGCGTCTCAGTGTCTCTGCGTCTCAGAGTCTCTGCGTCTCAGTGTCTCTGCGTCTCAGAGTCTCTGCGTCTCAGTGTCTCTGCGTCTCAGAGTCTCTGCGTCTCAGTGTCTCTGCGTCTCAGAGTCTCTGCGTCTCAGAGTCTCTGCGTCTCTGCGTCTCTGCGTCTCTGCGTCTCAGAGTCTCTGCGTCTCAGTGTCTCTGCGTCTCAGTGTCTCTGCGTCTCAGAGTCTCTGCGTCTCAGTGTCTCTGCGTCTCAGAGTCTCTGCGTCTCAGTGTCTCTGCGTCTCAGAGTCTCTGCGTCTCAGAGTCTCTGCGTCTCAGCGTCTCTGCGTCTCAGAGTCTCTGCGTCTCAGTGTCTCTGCGTCTCAGAGTCTCTGCGTCTCAGTGTCTCTGCGTCTCAGAGTCTCTGCGTCTCAGTGTCTCTGCGTCTCAGCGTCTCTGCGTCTCAGTGTCTCTGCGTCTCAGAGTCTCTGCGTCTCAGTGTCTCTGCGTCTCAGAGTCTCTGCGTCTCAGAGTCTCTGCGTCTCAGCGTCTCTGCGTCTCAGAGTCTCTGCGTCTCAGTGTCTCTGCGTCTCAGAGTCTCTGCGTCTCAGAGTCTCTGCGTCTCAGCGTCTCAGCGTCTCTGCGTCTCAGAGTCTCTGCGTCTCAGTGTCTCTGCCTCTCAGAGTCTCTGCGTCTCAGTGTCTCTGCGTCTCAGAGTCTCTGCGTCTCAGTGTCTCTGCGTCTCAGCGTCTCTGCGTCTCAGTGTCTCTGCGTCTCAGAGTCTCTGCGTCTCAGTGTCTCTGCGTCTCAGAGTCTCTGCGTCTCAGAGTCTCTGCGTCTCAGAGTCTCTGCGTCTCAGTGTCTCTGCGTCTCAGAGTCTCTGCGTCTCACAGTCTCTGCGTCTCAGAGTCTCTGCGTCTCAGAGTCTCTGCGTCTCAGTGTCTCTGCGTCTCAGAGTCTCTGCGTCTCAGAGTCTCTGCGTCTCTGCGTCTCAGCGTCTCTGCGTCTCAGAGTCTCTGCGTCTCAGTGTCTCTGCGTCTCAGTGTCTCTGCGTCTCAGAGTCTCTGCGTCTCAGTGTCTCTGCGTCTCAGAGTCTCTGCGTCTCAGAGTCTCTGCTTCTCTGCGTCTCTGCGTCTCAGCGTCTCTGCGTCTCAGAGTCTCTGCGTCTCAGTGTCTCTGCGTCTCAGAGTCTCTGCGTCTCAGTGTCTCTGCGTCTCAGAGTCTCTGCGTCTCAGAGTCTCTGCGTCTCTGCGTCTCAGCGTCTCTGCGTCTCAGAGTCTCTGCGTCTCAGTGTCTCTGCGTCTCAGTGTCTCTGCGTCTCAGAGTCTCTGCGTCTCAGTGTCTCTGCGTCTCAGAGTCTCTGCGTCTCAGAGTCTCTGCGTCTCTGCGTCTCTGCGTCTCAGCGTCTCTGCGTCTCAGAGTCTCTGCGTCTCAGTGTCTCTGCGTCTCAGAGTCTCTGCGTCTCAGTGTCTCGGCGTCTCAGAGTCTCTGCGTCTCTGCGTCTCTGCGTCTCTGCGTCTCAGCGTCTCAGAGTCTCTGCGTCTCAGAGTCTCTGCGTCTCTGCGTCTCTGCGTCTCAGCGTCTCTGCGTCTCAGAGTCTCTGCGTCTCAGTGTCTCTGCGTCTCAGAGTCTCTGCGTCTCTGCGTCTCTGCGTCTCAGCGTCTCAGAGTCTCTGCGTCTCAGAGTCTCTGCGTCTCTGCGTCTCTGCGTCTCTGCGTCTCAGAGTCTCTGCGTCTCTGCGTCTCAGTGTCTCTGCGTCTCTGCGTCTCTGCGTCTCTGCGTCTCAGAGTCTCTGCGTCTCAGTGTCTCTGCGTCTCAGAGTCTCTGCGTCTCTGCGTCTCTGCGTCTCAGCGTCTCAGAGTCTCTGCGTCTCAGAGTCTCTGCGTCTCTGCGTCTCAGTGTCTCTGCGTCTCAGAGTCTCTGCGTCTCTGCGTCTCAGTGTCTCTGCGTCTCTGCGTCTCTGCGTCTCTGCGTCTCAGAGTCTCAGTGTCTCTGCGTCTCAGAGTCTCTGCGTCTCTGCGTCTCAGAGTCTCTGCGTCTCTGCGTCTCTGCGTCTCAGAGTCTCAGTGTCTCTGCGTCTCAGAGTCTCTGCGTCTCTGCGTCTCAGAGTCTCTGCGTCTCTGCGTCTCTGCGTCTCAGAGTCTCTGCGTCTCTGCGTCTCAGAGTCTCTGCGTCTCTGCGTCTCTGCGTCTCTGCGTCTCAGAGTCTCAGTGTCTCTGCGTCTCAGAGTCTCTGCGTCTCTGCGTCTCAGTGTCTCTGCGTCTCAGAGTCTCTGCGTCTCTGCGTCTCAGTGTCT